>NW_022161536.1:0-10905 GCF_008728515.1 Papio anubis
TTGTCTCGTTTGATCTTTGATGGTTTAAAGTCTGTTTTATCAGAGACTAGTATTGCAACCCATGCTTTTTTTTGTTCTCCATTTGCTTGGTAAATCTTCCTCCATCCCTTTATTTTAAGCCTATGTATATCTCTGCATGTGAGATGGGTCTCCTGAATACAGCAGACAATGGGTCTTGACTCTTTATCCAATTTGCCAGTCTGTGTCTTTTAATTGGAGCATTTAGTCCATTTACATTGAAGGTTAAGATTGTTATGTGTGAACTTGATCCTGCCATTATGATATTAACTGGTTATTTTGCTCGTTAGTTGATGCAGTTTCTTCCTAGCCTCGATGGTCTTTACATTTTGGCATGTTTTTGCAATGGCTGGTACCGGTTGTTCCTTTCCCTGTTTAGTGCTTCCTACAGGGTCTCTTGTAAGGTAGGCCTGGTGGTGACAAAATCTCTAAGCATTTGCTTATCTGTAAAGGATTTTATTTCTCCTTCACTTATGAAACTTAGTTTGGCTGGATATGAAATTCTGGGTTCAGAAATCTTTTCTTTAAGAATGTTGAATATTGGCCCCCACTTTCTTCTGACTTGTAGAGTTTCTGCTGAGAGATCTGCTGTTAGCCTGATGGGCTTCCCTTTGTGGGTAACCCGACCTTTCTCTCTGGCTGCCCTTAAGATTTTTTCCTTCATTTCAACTTTGGTGAATCTGTCAATTATGTGTCTTGGAGTTGCTCTTCTCGAGGAGTATCTTTGTGGTGTTATCTGTATTTCCTGAATTTGAATGTTGGCCTGCCCTACTAGGTTGGGGAAATTCTCCTGGATGATATCCTGAAGAGTGTTTTCCAACTTGGTTCCATTTTCCCCCTCACTTCCAGGGACCCCAATCAGACGTAGATTTGGCCTTTTTACATAAACCGATACTTCTTGCAGGCTTTGTTCATTTCTTTTTCTTCTTTTTTCTTTGAGTTTCTCTTCTTGCTTCATTGCATTCATTTGATCCTTAATCGCTGATACTCTTTCTTCCAGTTGATCGAGTCGGTTACTGAAGCTTGTGCATTTTTCACGTATTTCTCGTGTCATGGTTTTTATCTCTGTCAATTTGTTTATGGCCTTCTCTGCATTAATCATTATAGTTATCTATTCTTCCTTACTTTTTTCAAGATTTTTTGTTTCTTTATGCTGGGTATGTAATTCCTCCTTTAGCTCTGAGAAATTTGATGGACTGAGCCTTTCTCCCCATCCTCGTCAAAGCCATTCTCCCTCCCAGCTCTTGATAGGGTCCAAGCTGGGTGATGAGCCGCGTTCCTTTGCAGGCAAGATGTCCTTTAGTTTTGAATTTCCAAGTTTTCTTCTGCCCTGCTTTTTCCAAGTAATCTCTTTGGTGGTTTTATCTGCCTCCTGGCCTTGGATGAGGCCGGTGACGTTCGATGGGTTTTGGGTGCGGTGTCCTCCTGCCTGTTGGGTTTTCCTTGCAGGGCCAGCTCAGGACCCCTCAGCTGTATGTCTGCTGTTGGAGATTGCTTGAAGTCCACTCCAGACCCCTGGTTTTGCTCTGGGTATCAGTAGCAGAGTCTGCAAGATAGAATACGCTGAACAGCGATTGCAATTCTGTCTGATTCTTGCTTTGGAAGCTTCCTCAGGTGTACTTCACCATGTGGAGTGTGTGGGTGTCGGTCTGCTCCCTAGTGGGGACAGTCTCCTAGTTAGGCTACCTAGGGCCGGGCGATCCCACTTGAGCAGGTGCCCTGTCTGTTCCTTGATCCTGCAAACCCTCCATATTGGGAGCCACTGCTCTCTTCAAAGCTGTCAGACAGAGTCGTCTGTGCTCAGAGGCTCTGCCTTTTGCTTGTTGTTGTTGTTGTTGTTGTTTCAGCTGTGCCCTGTCCCCAGAGGAGCCCCTGCCAGAGACAGGCAGGACTCCTTGAGCTGCTGTGAGCTCCACCCAGTTGGAGCTGTCCAGCTGTTTCTGGCGATCTACTAAGCCTGAGCAATGTTAGCTAACCTCCCAGCCTTGCTGCCACCTTTGCTGCTGCAAGCATCGGTAGACTACAAGCAGGCAATGAGGAAAGGGCCTATGGGCATGGACCCTCCCGCCAGGTGATATAGGCCCTGTGTGCCCGCTTACGCCGATCCTTGTGGTAGAGTGCCAGCATTGGGGTGGTTTCACCTGATTTTCCAGGTGTTGTGTGTCTCAGTTCCCCCTGGCTAGGTAAAAAGGATTCCTTCCTTGTTGCCTTCCCAGGGTGAGGGCAATGCCTCTACCCTGCTTCAGCCTCCTCGCTGGTCGGGCTGCAGCAGCTGACCAGCACTGGATTGTTAGGCAGCACTCCCTTTGAAGAGAGAGAGAAAACCCAGTACTCAAAGAAAATCCAGAATCAATTGTCTTCTGTGTCGTTTCAGCCAGGAGTTGACTAGTGTGCTGTTCCTATTCAGCCCTGCCCCACTGTAAAATACCCAACATAAGTCTCCCGCTCTTATATACTTGAGTATTTGCCAACAATGTTTTCATGGAATCTGCAGTATGATATTTGGTAGTGCATTGAAAACCTATGGTACAAAGGGAAGTATTCTCAGATAATAAACCAAAAGGAAGCTTTGAGGAAAATACTTTGTGATGCACCATCCTACAGATCTCAAGCAATTGCTACTTTCTATTGAGCGGCTAACACTGTTTCTCGGAATCTGCAATGGATATTTCAGAGTGCATTGATTTATGGTGACAAAAGAAATACATCCTCTAAAAAATAATATGTTTGAGAAACTGGTTCGTGTGATTTGCAATCCATCTCACAGAGTAACTCCACTCCTCTTCTAAGTGGAGAAGTTTGATAGCACTCATTTCTTTGGGTAAATCTGAGAAGGATACCCGGATTGTATCAGCCTGGTGGTGGCAAAAATAAATATCTCAGATAAAACTAGAAAGAAGTTTGAGAAAAGTCTTTGTTGGAATTGATTCCACGATTTACACTCCTTTCTTTTTCATGCAGTTTGCTAACACTGCTTTTATTTAATCTGCAAGGGATATTTGGGGATTCCATTGAGGCCTCTGAGTAGTGTAAAAGAAATATACCTGTATTTAAAACTAGAAAATCTTTCTGAGAACTGTTTTGTGATGTAATTCCATCTCAATTGAGTTACCCATTCTTTCATTGAGGTTTGTCTACACTTTTTCTGTGGAATATACAAAGGGATATTTCAGCCGTGGCTTTGAAGTCCAGGTCTACAAAGGAAGTATCCTTGTGATAAAACCAAAAGAGTTTCTCCGAGGAAACTGCTTTGGATTTGTGCAGAATTCATCTCACCTGAGTTACACTGTTCTTTCATTGAGAACTTTTGCTAACGCTTCTGTATCTTTGGAATCTGCAGGCGATATTTGAGGGTAATGGAAGCTATAAGTACACAAAGCAAATATCCCTCTTATGTAAAAACTAGGGAAGAAGTTTTCTGAGAAACTGCCTTATGCTTAAATTACCCCTTACAGAGCTGCACGATCCTCCTCCCAGGATCAGCTTCTAGTGTTTTTGGAAACGAGAAGAGATATTCTGAACTCTGCTAATTGAAGCTGCCGTGACAAAGGAAATATTCCTGATAAAATCTAGAAAGAAATCCTCTCTGAGAAACTGCTTTATGATGCGGAATCTGTCCTCAAGGAGATACACTAATTTTTCATTGAGATTTCTTTTGGCTAATACTTTTTCTTTTCATAATTATAGGATATTCCAGACTTACTGAGAAATATGGCAGAGAAAGAAAATATCCTCATCTAAAACAAGCAAAAGAATACTGAGAGCTGCATGCATATGTGAATTCACTTCCCGTTAGAGTTACACTATTTTTCGTGAAGCAGTTTTAGCACTGGTTTTTGGGGAATCTGAGAGATATTTTGACTTAATGTCCATTATGACAAAGGAAATATCCCCAGGAAAATACTAGAAAGAAGCTCTATGTGAAAAATTATTTATGATATGTAACCCACCTCACAGAGTTAAGTAAGATTCTTTTCTTGAGCTGTTTTCTAAGATTATTTTGTGGACCTGCAATAGGATATTTTGTAGTACTTGAGACCTTATGGTGACAAAAAGCAAATATCCTCCAATAAAACTAGAAAGAAGCTTTCTGAGAAATAGCCACATGTGTGACCCACCTCAAAGATCTACACTTTCTTTCATGGTTCACCTTACAACACTCTTTTTTTCATGGAATTTATAAACGGTATCTGTATACATTGAGGCTTATGGAAAAGAGGGAAATATCTCCTAGATAAAATTCATAGAAAGGCTTCAGAAACTGCTTTGTGATTTCCAGAATTCATTTCAATGAATTATGACTCTTTCTTTTCATTTCAATTTTACACACTGTTGTTGTATCTGCAAGATATATCTTCTGGGAGTACCTCGAGTCCTAGGGCAGTGCAACACTCAGAGTAAAAACTGGAAGATGCTTCTCTGAGTCTGCTTTTAGATGTGTGAATCTATCTCTCATAAGTTTGTAATTGTACTTTTCATTGAGCAGTTTGACAACAGTGTTTTCTTGGAATCTGGCTATAGGATATTTTGGAGTGGACGGTTTCATGGTGACCAAGGAAATATCCCCAAATAAAAGTTGGAAAGAACTCCTTAGGAAACTGCTGCATCGTGAATTCACTCATAACGTTACGACTGTTTTCTATGGATCAATTTGGTAGCCCGTTTTAGAATCTGAGAAGGGATATTTTGGATGGGTACTGGGGCCGCAGGCGATGAGCAGCCATTCCTAGATAAAACTAGAAGTGAAGCTTTATGAGAAAGTCTTTTGGTTTGTGAATTCATCTCTCTCATCTGTAGACCGTTTTTTCTGAATATGCCTCGATACCGCACCCCTTTTGGAAGTCTGCAAATATGATATTTGGCAGCTCATTGAAGGCTATGGTGAAAAGGAGTACCCTCATACAAAAACCAAAAAAGTAGTTTCTCTTATGGTACCCCTGCCGTGATGAGTGAATTGATCTCACAGAGTTAAGGTACTCAGCTTCATTGAGCAGTTTGCTGGTCATTGCTTTCTGTATCTGCAATGGGATATTTCTTGATCACATTGAAGCCGATGGTGACAAAGGAAATATCCTCAGACAAAAAATTCAGTGTAAGAAGTCTCCCGAGAATCTTAAAGGATTTTTGAATTCATCCTTCAGAGTTACACCTTTCTTTCATGGAGCAGCCTTGGTAGCACTGCCTGGGTAACTTGAGAACATACTGTGGATGGTATTGAAGTCTAGCAGGAAAAGCAAAACATTCTCAGATTAAAACTAGAGAGAAGCTTGAGAAATTCCTTTGTTGCGTGTGGAATTCAACTCACAGACCATATCTCACTTTCTATGGAGCAGTTTGTTAACACTATTTTCGTGAATCTTTTGCAATAAGCATATATTTTGTACATTACTGAGGTCATGTCAAAAGGAAACACATCCTCTTTATATAAAACTACAAAGAAGGTTTCCTCGTGAGAACTGCTTCGGTGTGTGTGCATTCATCTCACAGAGGTACACTGATTCTTTTCATGGATCTCAGCCAGCACCTCGTTTCTTTGGGGAATCTCAGAAGGGTTATGTACAGGGATCGTACCGAAGCCCATAGTGAAAGGTAAGCAACTATTCTCAGAGAAAGAAAGAAGCTTCTGAGAAACTCCTTTGGGATGTGAATCCCGTACTGTGTTACACCATACTTTCTCTTCTACTGAATGGCTCTTTATAAAACTGTTTCGCCAATCGGCACAGGACAGTCGGGAGGATTGTAGCTTCCGTGGAGAGAAAGGAAATATCGTAAGATAAAACTTGAAAGAAGCTTTCTGAGGTGCGAATTTATTCCAAGGGGTTAAACCTTTCTTTCAGATAAGCCAACACTCTTTTCTGTGGAATCTGCATATGATTTTTGTGCACATTGAGGCCTATGGTGTAAAAGGACATATCCTCAGGTGAAAGCTCAAAAGATGCTTTCTGAGAAACTGCTTTGTGATGTGTGAATTCATCTCACAGAGATACACCGTTCCTTTCATTGAGTAGTTTGCTAACACTGTTTTGTGGAATCCGCCAAAGGGATATTTTGGAGACATTGGGGATGGGTGACAAAGAAACACCTTCACATAAAACTGAAAGAATCTCTCTGAGGAAATGCTTTTTCGATGTGTTAATTCATCTCACCCAGTTACAAGATTCTTTTCATGCATCAGTTTGGTAGCACTGTTTTCTTGGAATCTGCATAGGGATATTGGGCAGAGCATGGAGGCTGAAATGAAATATTGAATATGCTCAGATAAAAACTAGAAAGACACTGTCGGAGAAAATTCTTTGTGATGTGTGATTTCATCGCATAGAGTTACATCTTTCTTTTCACAGAGTAGTTTGCTAACACTGTTTTTGTGGAATGTGCAAAGGGATATTTGGGATTGCATTTAGGACTATGATAAAAAAGCAAATATCCTCAGATAAAAACTAGAAAGGGCTTTTGAGAAACTGCTGTGTGATGTATTGATTCATCTCACAAAAGTTACACTGTTGTTTTCATTGAGCAGTGTGCTGACAATGTCTTCTTATAGTCTGCCAAGGGATATTTCAAAGCACAATGAATCTTATCATGGCAAACAAAATATCCTCATAGAAAAAGTAGAAAGAAGCTTTCTGGAAAATTGCTTTGTGATTTGTGAATTATTCTCACAGAGTTGCACGATTCTTTACATGGATCAGTTTGGTAGCACTGTTTTGTGAGTATCTGAAAGAGGATATTTTGGAATCATCGAAGCCTAGGGTGACAAAGGAAATATCCTCGGGCAAAAACTAGAAAGAAGCTTTTCACCAATGAAACGCTTTTGGATGTGATGCATCGTCTCACAGGATTACGATTCTCTTCATGAGATCAGTTTGCTAGCACTGTTTTGAGGAGAATCAGAGAAGGGATATTTTGGATGGCATTGAGGCATTATGGTTACTTAGGAAATATCCTTAGATAAAAACTAACAAGAAGCTTTCTGAGAAAGTTCTTTGTATTGTGGGAATTAATCTCACAGAGTTACAACTTAGTGTTCATGGAGAAGTTTGCTAACACAGTTTTCATGGAATCTGCAAAAGGATATTTGGGAGTGCATTGAGGCCGATAGTGAAAAAGGAAACATCCTCATAGGAAAACTGAAAGAAGCTTTCTGAGAAACAGCTTTGTGATGTGTGAATTCATTTCACAAGTACACCATACTTTTCATTGAGCAGTTTGATAACACTCTTTTCGTGGTATCTGCAATAGGATATTTGGGAGCACTTTGAAGCCTATGGTGACAATGAAAATATCCTCCAAGAAACACCAAAAAGAAGCTTTCTGAGAAACTGCTTTGTAATGTGTGAATTCATTTCACATAGTTACGCTGTTCTTTTCATGGAGCAGTTTGTCAACACTGTTTTCTTGGAATCTGCAACATCACAAAGCATCTTCTCAGAGAAAAACTGGAGAAAAGCCTTCTCAGAAACACAGCACGCTGGTGTGTAATTCATCTCACAGGATTACACACCATTGGATTCATTGAAGTTTGCTATCACTGTTTTGCAGACTCTGCGGCCAAGGATATCTGGGGTACAATGAGACCTGAAATATCCTCAGATAAAAACAAGAAAGAAGCTTTCTGAGAAACTACTTTGTGATGTGTGAATTCATCTCACATTTTTACACCACTCTTTCATGGAGCCGTTTGCTAGCACCATTTTTGTGGAATCTGAGAAATGATATTTTGTATCACTTTGAAGCCTATGGTGACAAAGGAAAGATCTCGAGTAAACCAGAAAGAAGGTTCTGAGAAACTACTTTTGTGTGATTTCATCTCCACAGAGTTACACCACTTTTCCATGGAGGACACTGCTAGCTGTTTTTACGTGGAGTCTGAGGAAAAGAATATTTTGTGTCGGCTCTGAAGCCTATGATGAAAAAAGAAATATCCTCAGATAAAAACTGGAGAGAAACCTTCTCAGACACTGCTTTTGTGATGTGTGAATTCATCTACAGTGTTACACCCTACTTTATCATTGAAAAGTTTGCTATCCGCTGTTTCACAGAATCTGCAATGAGATATTAGTGAGTGAATTGAGACCTGAAATATCCTCAGATAAAAACAAGAAAGAAGATTTCAGAGAAACTGCTTTGTGATGGGTGAATTGATCTCACAGAGTTACACCACTATTTCATGGAGCCATTTGAGAGCACGGTTTTTGTGGAATCTGAGAAGTGATCATTTGAATCGCTATGAAGACTATACGGACAAAGGAAATATCCTCAGATGAAAACCAGAAAGAAGCTTCACCGAGAAACTTCTTTGGCGATGTGTGAATTCATCTCGCAGAGTTACACCACTCTTTCTTGGAGCCATTTGCTAGCACTGTTTTTGTGGAATCTGAGAACTGATACTGTGGATCACTTTGAAGCCTATGGTGAAAAAAGAAATGTTCTCAGATAAAAACTGGAGAGATGCCTTCTCAGAAACTGCTTTGTGTTGTGTGAATTCTCCTCACAGATTTACACTATTGCTTTCATTGAGAAGTTTGCTATCACTATTTTCACAGAATCTGCAATGAGATACACAGGAGTACATTGAGACCTGAAATATCTTCAGATAAAAACCAGAAAGAAGTTTTCTGAGAAATTGCTTTGTGATATGTGAGTTCACCTCACAGTGTTATACCACTCTTTCTTGGAGCTGTCTGCAAGCTCTCTGTTTGTGGAATCTGAGAAGTGATATTTTGGATCGCTATGAAGACCTCTGAGGACAAAGGAAATATCCTCAGATAAAAACCAGAAAGAAACTTTCTGAGAAAGTGCTTTGTGATGTGTGAATTCATCTCACAGAGTTACACCACTCTTTCTTGGAGCCGTTTGCTAGCACTGCTTTTGTGGAATCTGAGAACCAATATTTCGGATCGCTTTGAAGACTATACAGACAAAGGAAATATCCTGAGAAAAAAACCAGAATGATGCCTTCTGAGAAACTGCTTTCTGATGTGTGAATTCATCTCACAGAGTTACACCACTGTTTCATGGAGGAGTTTGCTGGCATTCTTTATATGGAATTACAGAAGAGATATCTTGGATAACATTGTATCCCATGGGGAAAAAAAAAATCTTCAGAAAAAAACTAGAGAGAAGCCTTCTCAGAAACTGCTTTGTGGTGTAGGAATTCACCTCACAGTGTTACAACATTGCTTTCATTGAGAAGTTTGCTGTCACTGTCTTCGCAGAATCTGCAATGAGATATACGGGAGTGCATTGAGACCTGAAATATCCTCAGATAAAAACAACAAAGAAGCTTTCTGAGAAACTGCTATGTGTTCTGTGAATTGATCTCACAGAGTTACACCACTATTTCATGGAGCCGTTTGCAAGCACTGTTTTTGTGGATTCTGAGAATTGATGATTTGTATTGTTTTGAAGCCTGTGGCGACAAAGGAAATATCCTCAGTATAAACCCAAAAGAATCTTTCTGAGAAACTGGCATGATGTGTAATTCATCTCTGCAAAAGTTATACCACTATTTCGTGCAGCCATTTGCTAGCACTGTTTTTGTGGAATCTCATAAGTGATATTTTGGATATCATTGAATCCCATGGTGAAAAATGAAATATCCTCAGTTAAAAACGGGAGAGAAGCCTTCTCAGAAACTGCTTTGTTGTGGGTAAATTCAGCTCACAGAGTTACACCATTGCTTTCATTGAGAGGCTTGCTAACAGTGTTTTCGACGCATCTGCAATGAGACACACAGGGCACTTTGAGACATGAAATATCCTCAGATAAAAACAAGAAAGGAGCTTTCTGAGAAGCGGCTTTGTGATGTGTGAATTCATCTTACAGAATTACACCACTGCTTCATGGAGCCGTTTGCTAGCACTGTTTTTGTGGAATCTCAGAAGTTATATTTTGGATCGCTTAGAAGACTATATGGACAAAGGAAATATCCTCAGATAAAAACCAGAATGAAGTTTCTGAGAAACCTCTTTGTGATGTATGAATTCATCTCACAGAGTTACACCATTTTTTCATGGAGGTGTTTGCTAACACTGTTTTTGTGGAATCTGAGAAGTAATATTTTGGATCACTTTAGGAAGCCTAAGGTGACAATGGAAATATCCTCAGATAAAAACCAGAAAGAAGGTTTCTGAGAAACTGCTTTGTGATGTTTGAATTCATCTCATAGAGTTACACCAATATTTCATGCAGCTGTTTGCTAGCACTGTTTTTGTGGAATCTGAGAAGTGATATTTTGGATCGCTATGAAGACTATATGGATGAAGGAAATATCCTCCCATAAAAACCAGAAAGAAACGTTCTGAGAAACTGATTTGTGATGTGTGAATTCATCTCACAGTGTTACAGCACTATTTCATGCAGCCGTTTGCTAGCAGTTTTTTTGTGGAATCTGAGAACTGATATTTCGGATTGCTTTGAAGACTATACGGGCAAAGGAAATATCCTCAGATAAAAACCAGAATGAAGCTTTCTGAGAAACTGATATGTAATGTGTGAATTCATTTCACAGAGTTGCACCACTCTTTCATGGAGAAGTTTACTGGTACTGTTTTTGTGGAATCTCAGAAGTGATATTTTGGATATCATTGAATCCCAAGGTGAAAAACAAAATAACCTCCAGATCAAAACTGGAGAGAAGCCTCCTCAGAACTCATTTGTTGTGGGTGAATTCAGCTCACAGAGTTACACCATTGCTTTCACTGAAACTTGCTAACAGTGTTTTAGTAGAATCTGCACAATGAGACATCCAGGGGTGCTATGTGAAATATCCTGAAATCAGTAACAAGAAGAAGCTTTCTGAGAAACTGCTTTGTGATGTGTGTATTCATCTCACACAGTTACACCACTATTTCATGGAGCCTATTGCTAGCACTGTTTTTGTGGGGT
>NW_022161536.1:165508-186641 GCF_008728515.1 Papio anubis
ATCATGCCATTCAGTTGCATTATTGTATGTTGGTTGGGTGGGGCATCCCTGTCTAGGTACCAGTTTCCGAGGAATTTTCCAGTTTTGCCATTCCGGTACGTGGCGGCTGTAAGTTTATCCTCATGCGTTCTACTATTAATTTTTGATATATGTTTCCATCAATGCCAAAGTTTGGAAGGGCTGTTGGTTGCACATCCAAAGAAGTAACTGCCATCTATTGAGGATGATAATGTGTTTGGACACTGGCGCTGGATTGCGTTTGGAATATGGCCCAGACCAGCCATACCGTCAAAGAGATAAACCCATGATGGCGGAAGGTCTTTTAATGTACACTGCACAGATCCGTTTTGTCTTTCTATTAGAGATTTTGCATCAATCGCTATTCGGGATGTTCCTAAATTCTCTTTATTAATGTCTCTACCCGGAAGCGTGGGATGATGTAAAACCATAAGGTAAGGTTAGGGGAGGATTCCTGCTTCTGTGTAGTTGGAATAGTTTCCAGAGGATGGTGGCTCCTCCAGCGTGCACATCTGGTGGGTTATTTCTCAGAATCCATCAGTCCTGGACTTTTAGTTGTGAGCCTAATGAACATTGCCTCCAATTTCAGGAGCCTGCCTATTGATGTCAGGGATTCAGCTTCTTCCTGGACATTCTTTGGAGGAAATTAGCAAAGTGTATCAGGAGACACCAAAGTTTTGCTGTCTTGCCACGGTTTCAGCCTATAGAGATATTTATAAATATTCTCTGATAAGTAGTTGCCTGCAAATTCAGTAAGTGAAATACTCCCCTTATCATTTTAGCCCAGCCATCTCTTTGATTCTCTTTATTCTTCTATTATGATCTCTGTGGGTTGGTGGTTGGGTCAACTGGGAGGCTCCTGGATTCATTTGGTTTTTGGAAGGAATTTCATATCTCCTCTCCTTAGTTCTACTCTGATCTTAATTATTTCTTGCCTTCTTTTGAATGTCTTTACTCTTACTTCTCCGTTCTTTAAATTACCATTAAATATCAATTTTTGCAATCTTTCTTTTTCTCTGCACATTTAAATATACCAAAATTCCCTCCACTAAACATCATCCCGAATTCTACAATTGACATCTTTTGACTCGTGCGAACAAAGAACATCTTTCCTTTCTGCTGACGTTGGCGTCATTCATGAAGGCAAATTCTTAATTTCCATACTGGTGAAATGCGTTTTAATTAAGTTTCACCAAATCTAAATTCTAAATTTCAAGATGGGGTTTGTTTGTCAGTTTTACTTGATTTGTGCGTTTGGCAGGTTGGCTGCGTTGTGGCGGTCGGTTTTGGGATAGAGTCCGTGCTTAATTGCCAAAGGAAAGAATATATTCGCTGATTTAGGGTAGAATTCTGCCAGATGTCTAACCAAATTCTGCTTGCTGCAGAGATGGGATTTCAATTCCTGGATATCGCCCATTGCTTTCTGTCTCGGTAGTCTGTCTAATGTTGGCAGTAGTACGAGGAGTTAAGTCTCCCATTATCAATATATGGAAATCTCATGGTTATACGGGGTTGGGCGGATCAAAAGACCATACGGGTTGAAATAGTTGGTCGTAGCGTTAATCATTCCATCACCCCCTCAAAACTCATCTCCCAACCCCATTTTTATTCCTCCTTTACTTGGCCAAATCACCGCCATCCCTTCTTTAGGCTTCTCGCATCGCAAGATCAATCTAAATACAGCAGACTAGTAAGTCTGACTCTTTCCAGTTACCAGTCTATATCTTTGGACTGCCAGTCATTTGCGCTTGAGTTTAATGTTGTTATGTGGGCGATTGCCGCCGTTGGTATTTGCACGAAAGTTATGCTCATTAGTGCATTTCTTCGCCTCAGTAATTGCCGTTTTGGCATATTTTGCAATGAATTTGTTGATTTCTTTGCTGTTTGCCATTGCAGTTATTATGGCATGGGCCGGGCAGTTGGAATCTCTAGGCGGTTTGTACATCTTGCTTCAAAAATTTAACTTCTCGCCAACGCAGAAACATAATTTAAGCTGAATCACAAAATTCGATTTAAATTCACCTCTTCAGAATGTCGATCTTCTCCCCACTCCTCTTCCTGACATGAGTTTCTGCGGGGAGATCTGCTGTTAGTCTGATGGGCTTCCCTTTGTGGGTAACCCGACCTTTCTTTCTGGCTGCCCTTAAGATTTTTTCCTTCATTTCAACTTTGGTGAATCTGGCAATTATGTGTTCTTGGAGTTTCTCTTCTCGAGAAGTATCGTTGTGGTGTTCTCTGTATTTCCTGAATTTGAATGTTGGCCTGCTCTGCTAGGTTGTGGAACTTCTCCTGGATGATATCCTGAAGAGTGTTTTCCAACTTGGTTCCATTTTCCCCCTCACTTTCAGGCACCCCAATCAGACGTAGATTTGGTCTTTTTACATAAACCCATACTTCTTGCAGGCTTTGTTCATTTCTTCTTCTTTTTTCTTTGGGTTTCTCTTCTCGCTTCATTTCATTAATTTGATCCTCAATCGCTGATACTCTTTCTTCCAGTTGATTGAGTCGGTTACTGAAGCTTGTGCATTTGTCACTTATTTCTCATTTTTCTACTTTTTATCTGAGGATATTTCCTTTTTCACTATAGGCTTAGGTGCATTCCCAAATATCCCTTTGCAGATTCCACAAAAAGAGTGTTAGCACACTGCTCCATGAAAAGAAAGTTGTAACTCTGTGAGATGAAATCACATATCACAATGCTGTTTCTCACAAACATTCTTTCTAGTTTTATCTGAGGATATTAGCGTTTTCATCATATTCCTCAAGGTGTTCTCCAATATCCCACTGCAGAGTAATTGAAAAAATTGTTAGCAAACTTATCAATGAAAACAATGGTGTAACTCCATGAGGTGAATTCACACATCACAAAGCCGTTTCAGAGAAAGCTTCTTTTTGGCTGTTATCTGAGGATAGCTCCTTTGTCACCGTGGGCTTCAAGGTGCTCCTAAATATCCTACTGCAGATTTCACAAAAACAGTGTTATCAAGCTTCTCATTGAAAAGAATGGTGTAACTCTGTGAGACAATTTCACACATCGCAAAGCTGTTTCTCATAAAACTTCTTTCAGGCTTTTGTCTGAGGATATTTCCTTTATCATCATATACCTCAATGGGCTCGTGGTCATCCTGTTGCAGATTCCGGGAAAGCAGTGTTAGCAAACTCCTCCATGAAAAGAAAGGTGTAAATCTGTGAGATGAATTCACACATCACAAAGCAGTTTCTCAGAAAGCTTCTTTTTGGTTTTTCTCTGAGGATATTTACTTTGTCACGATAGGCTTCAGTGCACTCCAAAATATCCTAATTCAGATTCAATGAAAGCAGTGTTATCAAACTGCTCAAAGAAAAGAAGAATGTATCTCTGTGAGATGAATTCACCCATCCAAAGTTAGTTTCTCAGAAAGCTTCTTTCCAGTTTTTATCTGAGGATATTTCCTTTCACACCATAGGCCTCAATGCGCTCCCGTACATCACTTTGCAGATTCCATGAAAACAGTGTTTGCAAACTGCTCCATGAAAATAAAGGTGGAACTCTGTGAGATGAATTCACACATCACAAAGAAGTTTCTCAGAAAGCTTCTTTCTTGTTTTTTCCGGAAGATATTTCCTTTGTCACCATAGGCTTCAATGCGATCCAAAATATCCGTTCTCAAATTCCCCCAAAACAGTGCTACCAAACTGCTCCATGAAAAGAATGGTGTAACTCTGTGAGATGAATTCACACATCAGAAAGCAGTTTCTCAGAAAGCTTCTTTGTAGTTTTTATATGAGAATATTTCCTATTTCACCATAGGCCTCTTTGTGCTCCATAATATCGTATCACAGATTCCACGAAAAAAGTGTGAGCAAACTTCTCAATGAAAAGAATGGCATAACTCTGTGAAATGAATTCGCAAAGTGAAAGGAATTTTCTCAGAAAGTTTCTTTTTAGATTTTATGTGAGGATATTTCCTATGTCACCATAGTCTTCAATGAGATCCAAATTATCCCTTTTCAGATTCTCCAAAAACAGTGCTACCAAACTGCTCTATGAAAAGAATCATGTCACTCTGTGAGATGTATTCACAAATCACAAAGCAGTTTTTCAGAAAGCTTCTTTCTAGTTTTTGTCTGAAGATATTTCCTTTTTCACCATTAGTGTCAATGCACTTAGGAATCTTCCTTTGCAGATTCCATGAGAATAGTTTTAGCAGACTGTTTCATGGAAAACAAGGTGTAAATCTGTGAGATGAATTCAAACATCATAAAGCAGTATCTCAGAAATCTTCATGTTGTTTGTTGTCTTAGGATATTTCCTTTGCCAACATAGGCTTCAATGTACTCTCAGATATCCATTTTCAGTCACCACAAGCACAGTGATGCCAAAGTGCTCCCTCAACAGAAAGGTTTGGCTCTATGAGATGAATGTACACATCTCAAAGGAGTTTCTCTGAAAGCTTCTTTCTAGTTTTTATCTGAGAATATTTCCTTTTTCACCATATTCCTCAGTGCATTCCTGAATATCCCATTGCTGATTAAATGAAAAAAGTGTTAGCAATCTTCTCAATGAAAAGAACAGTGTTACTCAGTGAGATGAATTCATGCATCACAAAGCAGTTTCACAGAAAAATTATTTTTGGTTTCTATCTGAGCATATTTCCTTTGTCGCCTTAGGCTTCAATGTGCTCCCAAATATCCTATTGCAGATTCCACTGAGAGTGTTATGAAACAGCTCCAAGAAAGCAAAGGTGTAACTCTGGGAAATGATTTCACACATGAAAAAGAACTTTCTCAGAAAACTTCTTTCTAGTTTCTATCTGAGGATATTTCCTTTGTCACCTTAGGCTTCAATGGAGTCCAAAATATCCCTTCTCAGATTCCCCAAAAACAGTGTTACCAAATTGCTCCGTGAAAAGGATGGTGTAACTGTGTGAGATGAATTCACACATCAGAAAGTTGTTTCTCAGAAAGCTTCTTTCTAGTTTTTATCTCAGAATATTTCCTAGGCCTCAATGTGCTCCCAAATATCCCTTTGCAGATTCCATGAAAACAGTATTAGCAAACTCCTCCATGAAAACAAAGGTGTAACATTGTGAGATGAATTCACACATCACAAAAACCTTTCTCAAAAACTACATTGTAGTTTTTGTCTGAGAATATTTCCTTTTTTCACCATAGGCTTCATGGTGATCAAAACTATCCCTTCTCAGATTCCCCAAAAACAGTGTTACCAAACTGATCCATGAAAAGAATTGTGTAACTCTGTGAGATGAATTAACACATCATAAAGCCGTTTCTCAATATGCTTCTTTCTACTTTTTATATGAGGATATTTCCTTTGTCATCATAAGATTCAATGTGCTCAGCAATATCCCATTGCAGAATTCAAGAGAAGAGTATTAGCAAAGTGGTAAATGAAAAGAAAAGTGTAACTCCATGAGATGAATTCGCACATCACAAAGCAGTTTCTCAGAAAGCTTCTTTTTGGTTTTTATCTGAGGATATTTCCTTTTTCAATATAGCCTTTCATGCTCTCCCAAATATCCCTTTGCAGATTCCATGAAAGCAGTGTTAGCAAATTCTTCATTGAAGAGAACCATGTAACTCTGTGAGATGAATTCAGACACTACAAAGCAGATTCTCAGAAAGCTTCTTTCTAGTTTTGATCTGAGGATATTTCCTTTTTCACCATAGGCCTCAAGTCGCTCCCATATATCCCTTTGCAGATTCCACCAAAACAGTGTTAGCAAACAACTTTATGAGGAGAACTGTGTAACTCTGTTAGATGAATTCACACAACACGAACCAGTTTCTCAAAAAGCTTCTTTCTAGTTTTTCTCTGTGGATGCTTCCTTTTTCAAGGTAGGCCTCAAGGCACTCCCAAATATCCCTTTGCAGTTTCTATGAAAAGAGTGTTAGCAAACTCCTCTATGAAAGAAAGCTATAACTCTATGAGATCAATTCACGCATCACAAAGAACTTTCTCAGAAAGCTTCCTTCTAGTTTTTAACTGAGAATATTTCCTTTGTCTCCCTAGGCTCCACTGTGATCCTAAATATCTATTCTCAGATTCCCCAAAAACAGTGATACCAAACAGCTCCGTGAAAAGAATTCTGTAACTCTGTGAGGTGAATTCTCACATCACAAAGTGTTTCCTCAGAAAACTTCTTTCTAGTTTTAACATGAGGGTATTCCCTTTGTCATCCTAAGCTTCAATGCACTCTGAAATATCTCATTGCATATTCGAAGAAAACACTGTTAGTAAACTGCTCAATGAAAAGAACAGTGTAACTCTGGGAGATCAATTCACACATCACAAAGCAGTCTCTCAGAAAGTTTCTTTTTGATTTTTATCTGAGAATATTTCCTTTTTCACCATAGGCTTTAATGCACTCCCAAATATTCCTTTGCAGATTCTGTGACAATAGGGTTAGCAAACTGCTCCAAGAAAAGAAAACTGAACCTCTGTGAGTTGAATTCATACATCACAAATAAATATATCAGAAAGCTTCTTTCTAATTTTTATCTGAGGATATTTCCTTTTTTTACCATAGGCCTCAATGCACTACCATATATCCCTTTGCAGATTCCATAAAGACAGTGCTAACAAACTGCTCCATGAAAAGAAAGGTGTAACTCTGTGAGATGAGTTCGCATATCACAAAGCAGTTGCTCAGAAAGCTTCTTTCTAGTTTTTATCTGAGAATGTTTCTTTTTCCACAATACACTTCAATGTACTCCAAAATATCCCTTTGTAGATTCCACAAAAACAGTGTTAGCAAACTGCACTATGAAAATAAAGGTGTAACTTTGTGAGATGAATTCACATATCACAAAGAACTTTCTCAGGAAGCTTCTTTCTTGTTTTTATCTGAGGATATTTCCTTTGTCACCATAGGCTTCAATGTGATCCAAAATATCCCTTCTCAGATCCAACAAAAACAGTGTTACCAAACTGCTCCATGAAAAGAATCGTGTAACTCTGTGAGATGAATTAACACATCAGAAAGAGGTTTCTCAGTATGTTTCTTTCTAGTTTTTATATGTGGATATTTCCTTTTCCAACATAAGCTTCAATGTGCTCCAAAATTTCCTTTCTCAGACACCACAGAAACAGTGATGCCAAAGTGCTCCCTCAACAGAAACGTTTAACTCTATGAGACAAATGAACACATCACAAAGGAACTTCTCAAAAAGCTTCTCTCCAGGTTTTACCTGAAGAGTTTTCCTTTTTCCCATTAGGCCTCTATGCGTTCCCAAATATCCCACTACAGATTCCACAAAAACAGTGCTACCAAACTGCGCAATGAAAAGAAAGTTTTAATTCTGTGAGATAAATTCACCCATCACAAAGTATTTTCTCAGGAAGTTTCTTTCCAGATTTTTTCTGAGGATATTTCCTTTTCCACCACAGGCTTCAATGTGCTCTGAAATATCCCTCCTTGGACACCACAAAAACAGTGATGCCAGAGTGCTCCCTCAACAGAAAGGTTTAGCTCTATTAAACTGATGAACACATCACAAGGGAGTTTCTCCCAAAGCTTGTCTCCAGTTGTTACTTGAAGTGTTTTTTCACCTTGGGCTTCCACATGCTCCAAAATATCCCCCTGCTGATTCCACAAAAACAGTGCTAACAAACTCCTCTATAAAAATGAATGATGTAACTCCGTCAGCTAAACTGACACATCACATAGTAGTTTCTCAGGAAGCTTCTTTCTACTTTATATATGAGGACATTTCCTTTTTCACCTAAGGCCTAAATGCACTGCCAAATATCCCTTCTCAGACACCACAAAAACAGTGATGCCAAACTGCCCCCTCAACAGAAACGTTTAGCTCTATGAGGTGAATGCACACATCACAAAGGAGTTTCTCAGAAAGCTTCTCTCCAGTTTTTACCTGAAGATATTTCCTGTTTTGCCATTAGACTCTATGTGCTCCCAAATATCCCTTTGCAGATTCCACAAAAACAGTGTCACCAAACTGCTCAATGAATAGAAAGGTGTAACTCTGTGAGTTGAATTCACACACCATAAAGCTGTTTCTCAGAAAACTTCTTTATAGTTTAAATCTGAGAGTATTTCCTTTTCCACCATAGGCTTCAATGTGCTCCCAAATACCTCTTCTCAGATACCACAAAAACTGTGATACTGAAATTCTCAATGAAAATAAAAAAGGTTAAACTCTATGAGATGAAGAGATACATCACAAAACCGTTTCTCGAAAAGCTTCTCTCCAGTTTTTATCTGAACTTATTTCCTTTTTCAACATAGGTCTCTAGAATCTCCCCAATATCCCTTTGCAGATTCCATAAAAACAGTGCTACCAAACTACTCCATGAAAACAATCATGTAACTCTGTGATGAATTCACAAATCACAAAGCAGTTTCTCAGAAAGCTTCTTCCTGGTTTTTGTCCGAGGATATTTCCTTGGTCACCCAAAGATTCGATGTGCTCCAAAATATCAAATTGCTGATTCCAAGACAACAGTGTTAGCAATCTGATTAATGAAAAGAACAGTGTAACTCTGTGAGATGAATTCACTCATCACAAAGCAGTTTCTCAGAAAGCTTCTTTTTGGTTCTTATCAATGGATATTTCCATTTTCACCATAGGTTTCAATGCACTCCAAAATATCCTATTGCAGATTCCAAGAAAACATTGTTAGCAAACTGCTGAACGAAAAGCAGGATGTAACTCTGTGAGATGAATTCACACACCACAAAGCAGTTTCTCAGAAAGCTTCTTTTTAGATTTTATCTGAGGATATTTCCTTTGTCACCATAGGCTTCAATGTGATCCAAAGTATCTCTTGTCAGATTCCCCAGAAACAGTGCTACAACACTGCTCCATGAAAAGAATCGTGTAACTCAGAGAGATGAATTAAAACATCACAAAGCAGTCTCAGAAAGCTTCTTTCCAGTTTTTATATGAGGATATTTAGTTTTCCACCATAGGCTTCAATGTGCTCCCAAATGTCCTTTCTGAGATATCACAAAAACAGCGATGTGAAAGTATTACATCAAAAGAAACATTTAGCTCTATGAGATCAATAAACATATCACAAAGTGATTTATCTGAAAGCTTCTGTCCAGGGGTTACCTGAGGAAATTTATTTCATCAAGTTAGTCCTCTATGCTGACCCAAATATCCCTCTGCAGATTCCACAAAAACAGTGCTAGCAAACTGCTCCATGAAAAGAATGATGTAACTCTGTGACATAAATTGACCCATCACAAAGCAGTTTCCCAGGAAGCTTCTTTCTAATTTTTGTCTGAGGATATTTACTTTGTCACCGTAAGCTTCAATGTGCTCCGAAATATCCCATTGCAGATTCCAAGAAAACAGTGTTAATAAACTGCTCAATGAAAAGAACAGTGTAACACTGTGAGATCAATTCAGACATCACAAAGCAATCTCTCAGAAAGCTTCTTTTTGGTTTATTATCTGAGGATATTTCCTTTGTCACCATAGGATTCAATGCACTCCCAAATATCCTGTTGCAGACTCCACAAAAACAGGGTTATCAAACTGGTCAATGTAAAGGACGGTGTAAGTGTGTTAGATGAATTCACACATCACAAAGAACTTTCTCAGAAACTTCTTTCTAGTTTTTATCTGAGGATATTTACTTTGTCATCACAGGCTTCAATGTGATCTGAAATATCCCTTCTCAGATTCCCCAAAAACAGTGCAACCAAATGGCTAAATGAAAAGAATCATGTAACTCCATGAGATGAATTAACACAACCCAAAGCATTTTCTCAGAAAGCATCTTTCTACTTTTATATGAGAATATTTCCTTTGTCACCATAAGCTTCTGTGCACTCCAAAATATCCCATTGCCAATTCCAGGAAAACAGTGTTAGCAAACTGCTCAATGAAAAGAACAGTGTGATACTGTGAGATGAATTCACACATGGCAAAGCAGTTTCTCAGATAGCTTCTTTCTAGTTGTTTTCTGAGGATATTTCCTTTTTCACCATAGGCCTCAATGCGCTCCCATAAATGGCTTTAGAGATTCCATGAAAACAGTGTAGGCAGATTGCTCCATGAAAAGAAATGTGTAACTGTGAGATGAATTCCCACATCACAAAGCAGTTTCTCAGAAAGTTTGTTTTGGTTTTTTTCTGCGGATATTTTCTATGTCACCAAAAGCTTCAATGCACTCCCAAATATCCCAATGCAGATTCCATGAAAACAGTGTTATCAAACAGCTCAATGAAAAGAAGAGTGTAACTCTGTGGATGAATTCACACATCACAATGTGGTTTCCCCTAAAACTTCTTTCTACTTTTTAACTGAGGGTACTTACCTTTTCACTATAGGCCTCAATGCATTCTCAAATAACCCTTTGCGGATTCCACGAAAAAAGTATTAGCAAACTGCTCAATGAAAAGAACAGTGTAACTCTGTGAGATGAATTCACACAACACAAAGCAGTTTTTCAGAAAGCTGTTTTCTAGTTTTTAACTGAGGATATGTAGTTTTTCACCATAGGCCTCCATAGGCTCCCAAATATCCCTTTGAAGACTCCACAAAAGCAGTCTTAGCAAACGGCTCCATGAATGGAAGGGTGTACGTCTGTGAGATGAATTCACACATCACAAGAACTTTCTCAGAAAGCTTCTTTCTAGTTTTTATCTGAGGATATTTCCTTTGTCACCATACACTTGAACACGATCCAAAATATCCCTTTCCAGATTCCCCAAAAAGGATGTTACCCAACTGCTCCATGAAAAGTATCATGTAAATTTGTGAGATGAATTCAAAAACCACAAAGCAGTTTCTCAGAAAGCTTCTTTTTACTTTCGTCTGAGGATAATTCATTTGTCACCCTTAGGCTTCAATCCACTCTGAAATAACACATTGCAGATTCCAAGAAAAAACAGGGTGTATGTCTGTGAGATGAATTCACACATCACAAAGAAGCCTATCGGAAAGCTTCTTTTTGGTTTTTATCTCAGGATATTCCCTTTGTTACCGTAGGCTTCATTGTGATCGAAAGTATCCCTTATCAAATTCTCCAAAAACATTGCTACCATACAGTTACATGAAACCAATCATGTAACTCTGTGAGATGAATTAACGCATGACAAAGCTGTTTCTCAGAATGCTTCTTTCTAGTTCATTTATGATGATATTTTCTTTGTCACCATAATTTACAATGTTCTCTGAAATATCCTATTGCAGATTCCAAGAAAGAAGTATTAGCAAACTGCTGAATGAAAACAGCACTATAATTCTGTGAGATGAATTCAGACATCACACAGCATTTCACAGAAAGCTTCTTTTTGTTTTTATCTGAGGATATTTTCTCTGTCATGATAGGCTACAATGTGCTCCCAAATATCCTGTTGCAGATTCCACGAAAACAGTGATATCAAACTGGTCAATGAAAAGAATGGTGTAACCCTGTGAGATGAATTCACACATCACAAAGAACTTTCTCAGAAAGATTCCTTCTACTTTTTATCTGAGGATAGTAAATATCCTCTTTCTAGTTTTTATCTGAGGATATATGTCACCATAGGCTTCAATGTGATCAAAAAATCCCCAAAAGAGTGCTACCAAACTGCTCCATGAAAAGAATCTTGTAACTCTGTGAGATGAATTAACACATGAGAAATCATTTCCTCAGAAAGGTTCTCTCTAGTCTTTATATGAGGGTATTTCCTTTGTCACCTTAAGCTTCAATGTGCTCAGAAATATTTCTTTGCAGATTCCATGAACACACTGTTAGCAAACTGCTCAATGAAAAGAAATATGTAACTCTGTGAAATGAATTCGCAAATCACCAAGCAGTTTCTCAGAAAGCTTCTTTCTAGTTTTTGTCTAAGGATATTTCCATTGTCACCATAAGCTTCTATGTGCTCTGAAATATCCCATTTCAGATTCCTCGAACACATTGTTAGCAAACTGCTCCAGGAAAAGAATCGTGTAACTCTGTGAGATGAATTCAAAAATCACAAAGCAGTTTCTCAGGAAGTTTCTTTCTAGTTTTTGTCTGAGGATATTTCATTTGTCACTGTAATCTTCAATGCGCTACAAAATATTCCATTGCAGATTCCAAGAAAACAGTTTCAGCAAACTGCTCAATGTAAAGAACAGTGAAACTCTGTGAGATGAATTCACATATCAAAAAGCAGTTTCTCAGAAAGCTTCTTTCTAGTTTTTTTTCTGAGGTTATTTCCTTTTTCACCATAGACCTCAATTTGCTCCCAAATATCTCTTTACAGATTCCACGAAAACAGTGTTTTCAAACAGCTCAATGAAGAGAACAATGTAACTCTGTGAGATAAATTCACCCATCACAAAGCAGTTTCTCAGAAAGCTTCTTTCTAGTTTGTATCTGAGGTTATTTACTTTGGCAACATAAGTTTCAGTGCACTCCGAAGTATACCATTGCAGATTCCATGAGAACAGTGTTAACAAATACTCAATGAAAAGAACAGTGTAACTCTGTGAGATGAATTCACACATCACAAAGCAGTTTCTCAGAAAGCTTCTCTCTACTTTTTATGTGAAGATATTTCCTTTGTCACTCTATTTCTCAATGCACTCCCAAATATCCCTTTGCAGATTATTTGAAAACAGTGATAATACACGGCTTCAGGAAAAGAACAGTGTAACTCTGTGAGATACATTCACACATCATGAAGAACTTTCTCAGAACGCTTCTTTCTAGTTTTTATATGAAGTTATTTCCTTTGTCAACATAGGCTTCAACGTTATCCAAAATATCCCTTCTCAGATTCCCCAAAAACAGTGCTAACAAACTGCTCCATGAAAAGAATCTTGTAACACTCTGAAACGAATTCACAAATAACAAAGCAGTTACTCAGAAAGTTTCTTTCTAGTTTTTGTCTGAGGATATTTCATTTGTCACCATAAACTTCAATGTGCGCTGAAATATCCCATTGCAGATCGCAAGAAAATAGTGTTATCAAACTGTTCAATGAAAAGAACAGTGTAAGTCTATGAGATGAATTCACACATCAAAAATCAGTTTCTCAGCAAGCTTCTTTCTTGATTTTATCTGAGGATATTTCCTTTTTCACCACAGGCCTCATTGTACTCCGCAATATCCCCTTGCAGATTCCACGAAAACAGTGTTTTCAAACAGCTCAATGAAAAGAATGGTGTAACTCTGTGAGATAAACTCACACATCACAAAGCAGTTTCTCAGAAAGCTTGTTTTAGTTTTTGTGTGAGGATATTTCCTTTTTCACTATAGTTATCAATGCGGTCCAAAATGTCTCTTTGCAGATTCCACGAAAACAGTGTTAGCAAACTGCTCAAGCAAAAGAACCGTGTAACACTGTGAGATGAATTCACACATCACATAGCAGTTTCTCAGAAAGCTTCTTTCTAATTTTATCTGAGGATATTTAGTTTTTCACCTTAGGCCTCAATGTGCTCCCAAATATAACTTTGCAGATTCCATGAAAACTCTGTTAGCAAACTGCTTCATGAAAAGAAAGGTGTAACTCTGTGAGATGAATTCATGCATCACAGAGAAATTTCTCAGAGATTTCTTTCTAGTTTTTTGTCTGAGGATATTTTCTTTGTCACCATAACCTTCAATGCCTTGCGAATTTTCTCACTGCACATTCCAAGAAAACAGTGTTAGCAAACTATTCAATGAAAACAACAGTGTAACTCTGTGAAGTGAATTTACACATCACAAAGAACTTTCTCAGAAAGCTTATTTCTAGTTTCCACCTGAGGATATTTCGTTTGTCACTATAGGCTTCAAGGTGATACAAAATATCCCTTCTCAGATTTCCCTAAAGCAGTGCTACCAAACTGATCCATGAAAAGAATTGTGTAACTCTGTGAGATGAATTAACACATCACAAATCAGTTTCTCAGAATGCTTATTTCTACTTTTTTATGAGGATATTTGCTATGTCACCATAAGCTTCAATATGCTCCAAAATATCCCATTAAAGACTCCAATAAAACACTGTTAGAAAACTGCTCACAGTGTAACACCGTGAGATGAATTCTCACATCAAAAAGCAGTTGCTCAGAAAGCTCCTTTCTTTTATCTCAGGATAGTTCCCTTTTCACCATATGCCTCAATGTGCTCCCATATATCCCTTAGCAGAATCCATGAAAATAGAGTTAGCAAACTGTTCCATGAAAAGAAAACTCTAACTCTGTGAGATTAATTCACACATCATGCAGAACTTTCTCAGAATCCTTCTTTCTAGGTTTGATCTGAGGATATTTCCTTTGTCACCATAGGCTTCGAGGCGATCCAAAATATCCTTTCTCAGATTCCACAAACACAGTGCTACCAAAAAGATCCATGAAAACACTCGTGTACATTTGTGAGATGTTTTCACATATCACAAAACAGTTTCTCAGAAAAGCTTCTTTCCATTTTTCATCTGAGCATATTTATTTTTTCACTTTAGGCCTCAATGCGCATTCAAATATCTCTTTGCAGATTCCATGAAAAGAGTGTTAGCAAACTACTCAATGAAAAGAACAGTGTAACACTCTGAGAGGAATTCACAATACACAAAGCAAATTCTCAGAAAGCTTCTTTCTAGTTTTTATCTGAAGATACTTAGCTTTTCACCATAAGCCTCAATGCATTCCCAGATGTCCCTTGCAGATTCGATGAAAACAGTGTTAGCAAATGGCTCTATGAAAAGGTGTAACTCTGTGAGATGAATTCACACATCGCAAAGAACTTTCTGAGAAAGCTTCTTTCCAGCTTTTGTCTGAGTATATTTCCTTTGTCAACATAGGCTTCAATACAATCCAAAATATGGCTTCTCTGATTCCCCAAAAACAGGGCTAATAGACTGCTCCATGAAAAGAATCATGTAGCTCTGTGAGTTAAATTCACAAATCACAAAGTAGTTACTCAGACAGCTTCTTTCTAGTTTTTACCTAAGGATATTTCATTTGTCACCATAAGCTTCAATGCGCTCCAAAATATCCCATTGCAGTTTGTTTTTGGTTTCTGTCTGAGGAGATTTACTTTGTCACCATAGGCTTCGATGCACTTGTAAATATCCTATAGCGGTTTCCATGAAATCAGTGTTAGCAAATTGCTGCAAGAAAATAAAGGTGTAACTCTGTGAGATGAATTCACACATCACAAAGCAGTTTCTCAGAAGGTTTCTTTCTAGTTTTGATGTGAGGATATTTCCTTTGTCACCATAGGCTTCAATGCTATTCAAAGTATCCCTTCTCAGATTCCCCAAAATGAGTGCTACAAAACTGCTCTATGAAAAGAGAGGTGTAACTCTGTGAGATTAGTTCACACATCCGAGACTGTTTCTCAGATAGCTTCTTTCTAGTTTTTAACAGAGGATATTTCTTTTTCGCCATATACCTCAATGTGCTCTGGAGTAGCCCATTGCAGAATCCACGGAAAACATGTCAGCAAACTTCTCAATGAAAAGAATGGTGTACTCTGTAAGATGATTTCACACATCACAAAGCTGTTTCACAGAAAGCTTCTTTTTGGTTTTCATCTGTGGATATTTCCTTCGTCACCATAGGCTTCAATACTCTCCAAATTACTCTATTGCAGAATCCACGAAAACAGTGTTATCAAACTGCTCCATTAAACGAATGGTGTAACTCTGTATGATGAATTCACACATCACAGAGCAGCTTCTCAGAAAGATTCTTTCTATTTTTTACCTGAAGATATTTCCTTTTTCATTATAGACCTCATTGCACTCCCAGATATCCCTTTGCAGATTCCATGAAAGTAGTGTTATCAAACTACTCCATGAAAAGAAATGTGTAACACTGTGAGTTGAATTCACACATCACAAAGAACTTTCTCAGAAAGCTTCTGTCTAGTTTTTATCTGAGGATATTTCCTTTGTCACCTTAGGCTTCAATGCGATCCAAAATATTGCTTCTCAGTTTCCCATAAAACAGTTCTATCCAACTGATCCGTGAAAAGAACCCTGTAACTCTGTGAGATGAATTAACACATCACAAATGAGTTTCCCAGAAAGCTTCTTTCTAATTATTATATGAGGATATTTCCTTTGTCACCATGACCTTCAATGCGATCTGAACTATCCCATTGCAGATTCCAAGAAAATAGTGTTAGCAAACTGCTCAATGAAAACCTGAGTGTAACTCTGTGAGATAAATTCACACATCACAAAGCAGTCTCTCAGAACGCTTCTTTCTAGTTTTTACCTGAGGATATTTTCTTTGTCATCATAGACTTCATTGCGATCAAAAATATCCCTTCTCAGATTCCTCAAAAACAGTTCTGCAAAACTGCTCTATAGATAGAATCATGTAACTCTGTGAGATGAATTAACTCATCACAAAGTGCTTTTATATGAGGATATTTCCTATGTGTTTTTGGGAATATTTACTCTAGTTTCTATATGAAGATATTTTCTTTGTCACCAAAGGCTTCATTGTGCTCCGAAATTGCCCATTGCAGATTCCCCAAGAAGAGTGCTGTCGAACTGGTCAATGAAAAGAACAGTGTAGCTCTGTGAAATGAATTCACATCAGAAAACGTTTCCTCAGAAAACTTTTCTGTAGTTTTTATATGAGAGTATTTCCCTTCTCAAATTCCACAAATGCAATGCTAGCAAAGTACCCCATGAAAGAGTAGTGTAATTCTGTGTGATGAATTCTCACATCACAAAACAGTTTCTCAGAAAGTTTCTTTCTTCTTTTCATCTGAAGATATTTCCTTTTTAAACACGGGTGTCAAAGCGCTCCTGTATATCTCATTGCAGATTCTGGGAAAACAGTGTTAGTAAACTTCTCAATGAAATAAATGGTGTAAATCTGTGAGATGAATTCACACACCACAAAGCAGTTTCTGAGAAGGTTTCTATCCAGTTTTTATTGAGCATATTTCATTTCTCACCCTAGGATTCTATGGTATCTAAAATACCACTTCGGTGATTCCACAAAAACAGTGCTAGGAAACTCTTCCATGAAACAGTGGTGTAACCCTGTAGGTGAATTTACACATCACAAAGCAGTTTCTCACAAAGTTTCTTTCTAGTTTTTACCTGAGGATATTTCCTTTGTCCCCATAGGCTTCAAAGAAATCAAAAATATCCCTTCTCAGATCCCATAAAAACAGTGCTAGCAAACGGTTCCACGTAAGAGTGGTGTAATTCTGTGAGATGAATTCAAAAATTACAAGGTTGTTTCTCGGAAAGCTTCTTCTTGTTTTTACCTGAGGATATTTCCTTTGTCACCATAGGCTTCATAGCAATCGAAAATATCCCTTCTCAGATTCCAGAAAAACAGTGCTTACAAACCGCTCCATGAAAGATTTGTGTAACACTGTGTGATGAATTCACACATCACAAAGCAGTTTCTCAGAAAGATTCTTTCTGCTTTTTATCTGCTTATATTTCCATTTTTGCCATAGGCTTCAAAGCTATCCAAAATATCACTTCTCAGATTCCACAAAAACAGTGCTATCCAACTGCTCCAGGAAAGGGTGGTGAAACTCTGTGAAATGAATTCACACATCACAGAGCTGTTTTTCAGAAAGCTTCTTTCTTGAATTTATCTGACGATATTTCAGGCCTCGATGCACCCCCGTATACCTCATTGCAGAATCCGTGACAATATTGTTTGGAAACTTCTCAAGGAAAAGAGTGGTATAGCTCTGTGAGATGAATGAACATATCCCAAAGCAGTTTCTCAGAAGGCCTCCCTCCATTATTTATCTATGGATATTTAATTTTTTGCCATAGGAGTCAATGTCCTCAGAATATCCCATGGCAGTTTCTGTGAAAACAGTGTTAGCAAACTGCTCAATGTAACAAAAGGTGCATCTCTGTGAGATGAATACACTGATCACAAAGCATTGTCTCATAAAGCTTTTTCTAGTTTTATCTGAGGATATTTGCTTTGTTACCATAGGCTTCAAAGCAATCCAAAATATCCCTTCTCAGATTGAACAAATTGAGTTATATCAAACTGCTCCTTGAAAGGGCACTGTAACTTTGTGCGATGAATTCACACATCACAAAGTAGTTTCTGGAAAGCTTCCTTCTTACTTTTATCCGAGGATATTTCTTTTAAAAAAATGTGCTCCCATATATCTCATTGCAGATTCTGTGAAAACAGTGTTAGCAAACCTCTCAATGAAAGCAATGGTGTGACTCTCTGAGATGAACTCACATACCACAAAGCAGTTTCTGAGAAGGCTTCCCTCCATTTTTTACCCGAGGATATTTCATTTCTCACCATAGGATTCTATGGTAACCAAGATATCACAGTGCCAGCAAACTCCTCTGTGAAAGAGTGGTGTAACTCTGTGAGATGAATTCACACGTCACAAAGTAGTTTCTCAGAAAGCCTCTTTCTAGTTTTTATCGGAGGATACTTCCTTTGTCACCATAGGTTTCAAAACGATCTAAAATATCAGTTCTCAGATTCCACAAAAACAGTGCTAGCCAACGGATTCAGGAAAGATTGATGTATCTCTGTGAGATGAATTAATAAAACAAAAAAGCATTTTCTCAGAAAGCTTCTTTCTGTTTTTTATCTGAGGATATATCCTTTGTCAACATAGGCCTCAAAGCAAACAAAAATATACCTTCTCAGATTCCACAAAAACAGTGCTAGCAAATGGCTCCATGAAAGAGTAGTGTAACTCTGTGAGATGAATTCACATATCACAAGGCAGTTTCCCAGAAAGCTTCTTTCTTGTTTTTATCTGAGGATATTTCAGGCCTCAGTGTGCTCCCCTATATCTCATTGCAGATTCTGTGAAAACAGTGTTAGCAAACTTCTCAATGAAAGCAGTGGTGTAACTCCATGAGATGAATTCACACACCATAGAGCAGTTTCTGAGAAGGCTTCTGTTCAGTTTTTATCTGAGGATATTTCATTTCTCACCATATGATTCTAAACTATCCAAAATATCACTTCTATGATTCCAAAAAACAGTGCTAGTAAACTCCTACATGAAAGCATGTTGTAGCTCTGTGAGATGAATTCACGCATCACAAAGGACTTTCTCAGAAAGCTTCCTTCTATATGTTTCCTGAGAATATTTCCTTTGTAGCCATAGGCTTCTAAGCAATCCAAAATATCACTTCTCGTATTCCACAAAAATAATGCTAGCCAATGGCTCCATGGAGTGGTTCAATTCTGTGTGAGGAATTCACACATCACAAAGCAGTTTCTCAGAAAGATTCTTTCTGATTTTTATCTGAGGATATTTCCTTTGTCACTATAGGCTTCAAAGTGATAAAAAATATTCCTTCTCAGATTCCACAAAAACAGTGCTAGCAAATGGATCCAGGAAAGAGTTGTGTAACACTGTTAGATGAATTCACAGATCACAAAGCAGTTTCTTAGAAAACGTCTTTCCTGCTTTTATGTGAGAAAATTTCAGGCCTCAGTGAGCTCCTATATATCTCATTGCAGATTTTGCAAAAGGAGTGTTGCAAACTTCTCAATGAAAGCGGTGTTGTACCTCTGTGAGATTAATTCACACACCACAAAGCAGTTTCTGAGAAGGCTTCTCTCCAGTTTTTATCTGAGGATATTTCACTTTTCACCATGGGATTCAGTACTTTCCAAGATATCACTTCTTTGATTCTTCAGAAAGAGTGCTGGCAAACTCCTCCATGAAAGAGTGGTGTAAATTTGTGAGATGAATTCACATGTCACAAACCAGTTTCTCAGATTGTTTCTTTCTGGTTTTTATCTCAGGATTTCAGGCCTCAATGTCTCTCTGAGATAAATTCATACACCACAAAGTAGTTTCTGAGGAGGCTTCTCTCCAGTTTTTATCTGAGGATACTTCATTTCTTACCATACAATTCTATGCTATCCAAGATATCACCCCTGAGATTCCACAAAAACAGTGCTAGCAAACTCCTTTGTGAAAGACTGGTGTAATTCTGTGAGATAAATTCACACGTCAGAAAGCAGGTTCTCAGAAGCTTTCTTTCTGATTTTTCTCTGAGAATATTTCCATTGTCATAATAAGCTTCAATGCACTGCGAAATATCTCTTTACAGATTTCAAGAAAACAGTGTTAGCAGACTGTTCAATTTAAAGAACACTGGAACTCTGTGAGATATATTCCCACATCACAAAGCGGTTTCTCAGAAAGCTTTTTTCTGGTTTTAATCTGAGGATATCTCCTTTGTCACCATAGGGTTCAATGAGCTCCCAAACATCCTGTTGTATTTTTCAAGAAAACAGGGTTAGCAAACTGCTGTATGAAACTAACAGTGTAAACCTGTGAGATGAATTCACACATCACAAAGAAGTTTCTCAGAAAACTTCTTTCTAGTTTCTATCTGAGGATATTTCATTTTCCACTATAGGCCTCAAAGTGCTCCCAAATATCCCTTTGCAGATTCCACAAAAACAGTGTTAGCAAACTCTTCCATGAAAAGAAAGGTGTAACTCTGTGAGATGAATTCACACATCAAAAAGAACTTTCTCAGATAGCTTCTTTCCAGCTTTTATGTGAGGATATTTCCTTGTCACCATAGGTTTCAATGCATTCCAAAATATTTCGTCTCAGATTCTCCAAATCAGTGCAAGTAAAGTGATCCATGACAAGAGTCATATAACTCTGTGAGACGAATTCACACATCCAAAGCAGTTTCTCAGAAAGCTTCTTTTTGGTTTTTGTCTGAGGATATTTCCTTTGTCCCCATAGGCTTCAATGCGCTCCCAAATATCCTAACACAAATTCCACGAAAACAGTGTTAGTAGACTGCTCAATGAAAGGAACGACATAATTCTGTGACATGAATTAACCCATTATGAAGCAGTTTCTCAGAAAGCTTCTTCCTAGTTTTTATCTGAGGATATTTCCCTTGTCACCATAAGCTTCATTGTGCTAAGAAATATCCCATTGCAGATTCCAAGAAAACACTGTGAGCAACCTGACCAATGAAAGGAACAATGTAACCCTGTGAGATGCATTCACACATCACAATGCAGTTTCTCAGAAAGCTTCTTTCTAGTTTTTCTCTGAGGATATTTCCTTTTTCACCATAGACTTCCATGCGTTCCCAAATATCACTTTGCAGATTCCACGAAAACAGTATTAGCAAACTGCTTCATGAAGAGAAAGGTGTAACACTGTGAGATGAATTCACACACCACAAAGAAGTTTCTCATAAAGTGC
>NW_022161537.1:0-14185 GCF_008728515.1 Papio anubis
TAGTTTTTATCTTGCTATATATCCTTTGTAGCCATTGGCTTCAAGGCAATCCAAAGAATCCCTCATCAGAGTCCAAAACCAAAGTGCTAAAAAACTGCTCCATGAGAAAACTGGTGTATCTCTGTGAGGCGAATGCACACATCACAAAGCTATTTTTCACAAGGCTTCTGTCCTGTTTTCATTTGAGGATATTTCGTTTTTTACCATAGGCCTCAAAGTGCTCCCATATATCCCATTGCAGATTCTACGAACACAGATTTAGCAAGCTGCTGAGTGAAAAAGTGTAACTCTGTGAGACGAATTCACACATCATGAAACACTTTATCAGAGAGCTTATTTCTAGTTGTTATATAGGGATATACCCTTTGTCACCATAGGCTTCATGGCGATCCAAAATAGCCCTTCTCAGATTCTATCGAAACATTGATGCTAAACTGCGCTATGAAAAAGAATAGTTCAGCTCTGTAAGATGAATTCACACATCATAAAGTAGTTTCTCCAAAAGCTTCTTTCCCCTTTAATTTTTTTAAATTATATTTTAGGTTCTAGGATTCATGTGCACAACATGCAGGTTTGTTACATATGTATACATGTGCCATGTTGGTGTGCTGCACCCATTAACTCGTCATTTATGTTAAGTGTATCTCCTAATGCTATCCTTCCCCCCAAATCCTCCCCACAACGGGACGCAGTATGTGATGCCCCCCTTCTTGTGTTCAAGTAATCTCATTGTTCAGTTTCCACCTATGAGTAAGAACATGCAGTATTTAGTTTTCTGTTCTTGCATTAGTTTGCTGAGAATGATGGTTTCCAGCTGCATCCATAACCCTACAAAGGACACGAACTCATCATTTTTTATGGCTGCATACCATTCCTTTTTGTATGTGGGCCACATTTTGTTAATCAAATCTGCCACTGATGGACATTTGGGTTGATTTCCAGTCTTTGCTATTGTAAATAATGTCACAATAAACATACATATTCTTGTGTCTTTAGAACAGCATGACTTAAAATCCTTTGGCTATATGGCCAGTAATGGAATGACTGGGTTGAATGGTATTTCTAGTTCTAGACCTTTGTGGAATAGCCACAATGTCTTCCACAACGGTTGAACTAGTTCACAGTCCCAACAGTGTAAAAGTGCTCCTATTTGTCCACATCCTCTCCAGCACTTTTTTCTTGATTTTTAAATGATTGCCATTCTAACTGGTGTGAGAGGGTGGTAACTCACTGTGGTTTTGATATGCATTTCTCTGATGGCAAGTGATGATGAGCATTTTTTCATGTGTCTGTTGGCTGTATGAATATCTTCCTTTGAGAAGTGTCTGTTCACATCATTTGTCCACTTTTTGATGCGGTTGTTTTGTTTCTCGTAAATTTGATTGAGTTCTCTATAGGTTCTGGATATTAGCCCTTTGTCAGGTGAGTAGATTGAAAATTTTCTCCCATTCTGTAGGCTGCCTGTTCAGTCTGATGATAGTTTCTTTTGCTGTGCGGAAGTTTAGTTTATATCTCATTTCTCAATTTTTGCTTTTGTTGTCATTGCTTTTGGTGTTTTAGACATGAAGTCCTTGTCCATGCCTATGTCCTGAATGTTATTACCTAGGTTTTCCTCCAGGGTTTTTATGGTTTTAAATCTAACATTTATGTCTCTAATCTATCTTGAAATAATTTTCGTATGAGTAACGAAAAGATCCAGTTTCAGATTTCTACTAAAAGCTTTCTATTAAAAAGAGGGCATCCCTGTCTTGTGCCAGTTTTTAAAGTGAATGTGTCCAGTTTTTGCCCATTTAGTATGATATTGGCTGTGGATTTGTCATAAATATTTCTTATTATTTTGAGATACATTCCACAAATACCAAATTTATGGAGACTTTTTAGCATGAAAAGCTGTTGAATATTGTCAAAGGCCATTTCTGCATCTATTGAGATAATCATGTGGTTTTTGTCTTTGGTTCTGTTTTTATGCTGGATAAGGTTTATTCATTTCTGTATGTTGAACCAGCCTTGCATCCCAGGGATGAAGCCCACTCGATCACGGTGGATTAGTTCCTTGATGTGCTACTGGATTCGGTTTACCAGTGTTTCACTGAGGATTTTTGAATCGATGTTCATCAGGGATATTTGTCTAAATTACTTTTTTGTTGTATCTCTGTCACACTTTGGTTGCTGTTGGCCTCATAAATGAATTTGGGAAGATTCTTTCTTTTTCTATTTACTGGAATTGTTTCAGAAGGAATGGTACCAACTGCTCCTTGTTCCTCTGGTAGAATTCTGCTGTGAATCTATCTTGTCCCAGACTTTCTTTAGTTGGTAGGCTAATTACTGCTTCAACTTCAGAATCTGGTATTTGTCTATTCATGGATCTAACTTCTTCCTGGTTTAGTCTTCGGAGAGTATGTGTCCAGGAAATTATCCATTTCATCTAGGTTTTGTAGTTTATTTGCCTAGAGATGTTTATAGTGTTCTTTGATGGTAGTTTGTATATCTGTGGTGTTGGTGGTGATATCCCCTTTATCATTTATTGCATTTATTTGATTCTTCCCTTCTTATTTATTAGTCTTGCTAGCGATCTATCAATTTTGTTGATCTTTTCAAAAAAACCAGCTCTTGGGTGCATTGATTGGAGAGGTTTTTTTTTTGTCTCTATCTCCTTCAGTTTTGCTCTGATCTTAGTTATTTCTTGCCTCCTGCTAGCTTTTGAATATGTTCACTCTTGCTTCTCTAATTCTTTTAATTGTGATGTTAGGGTGTAAATTTTAGATCTTTCCAGCTTTCTCTTGTGGACATTTAGTGCTATAAATTTCCCTCTACACACTGCTTTAAATGTGTCCCAGAGATTCTGCTATGTTGTACCTTTTTTCTAATTGGTTTCAAAGAACATTTTTATTTCTGCCTTCATTTCATTATGTACCCAGTAGTTATTCCAGAGCAGCTTGTTCAGTTTCCATGTAGTTGAACGGTTTTGATTTTCTTAGTCCTGGGTTCCAGATTAATTCCTATGTCGTCTGAGAGACAGTTTGCTATGATTTCATTCTTTCACATTTCCTGAAGAGTTCTTTACTATGAGGTCAATTTTGGAATAAGTGTGATGTGGTGCTGAGAAGAATGTATATTCTGTTGATTTGGGGTGGAGAGTTTTGTAGATGCCTATTAGGTCCACTTGGTGCAGAGTTGAGTTCAATTCCTGGATATCCTTGTTAACTTTCTGTCTCATTGATCTGTCTAATGTTGACAGTGGGGTGTTAAAATCTCCCATTATTATTTTACGGGAGTCTAAGTCTCTTCATATTTACTATGCTCACCATATTGTACCACAAATCTCTTGATGTAGAGATGGTTTAAGGTATATGAGAGAATATGTGTAGGATACATGCAAATATGATGCCATTTTATATAAGTAAATTGGGCATCTGTAGATTTTGGTAGCTTTGGTGGTCCTGGAACCAACACTCTTTGGTTGCCAAGGGATCATTATAATCTTTTCATTTATCACATATTTTTTAACTGTCTGTTCTGCAAGAATTGTTAGATTAAGTTTTATGTATAAAATAATGTAAAAATAATATTACAAATATACAATCAAGGAAGTTTACACATATGCGTGCATGTTAACATGTACTGTACCATATATAACACACCATTCCTAGGCTGGGCTTTGTCGGAAGGTTAAAGATGATACATAATGAAGCCATGATCTAGATAAAGTTTTTATTTTTTCTAAGGTGTATCTTGATTGCCTTGTCTCTAGGCCAGACTACCTGCCTGTCCAAGAATAAACTGATTCATCTGTAGTGAAGCTATGAGTCAAATATTTTGGCTTTGCTATAAAGCATTTGTTAACTTAAACACAAAATACTTGAAATTTGTCTTCCAATTTCCCAAATTCTGCAATCAAATCTAAAAACTATTACACAAAGAATGAACAGTGGGAATTATCCAACAGACCTTCTAAATACAACATACAGTACAGCAACATTGGAATTACATAAGACTATTTTTCACTAATTTCTATCCTTGATCACAAGGAGTTTAGCCAATGGAACAAAGTAATCCATTTGAAAGAAACCCAGCATTACAAAACAACATCAGTGTTAGAAGTACTAATGAAACAAAACTCTTGGTATGTGAGTCATCATAAACTCACCAAATACAGTTGAGGAAACATGAAAAATACTCTTATAATACAATATTAGTCAAAGCTATAAACACAAATAAAACATTACTCTGAAAAAAATCACTTTTGAAAAAGTCAATTTCAAAACCTTTTTAAAAATCACAAGCAGGGGCTGTGTGAACCATTCAATATTTTTTTCCTCAAATAATCTGCAAATGAATATTTTCTCAGTTCTAATACGAGAAGATTACCTGAGATTGCTTGAAAAGTTTGCTGTTTTCCGGATTTATGCCGCAGACAAGAAGGACAGCAGTCATGTCCAAGATGCTCTGCTGAAGGACACCTGGGTTTTGGGAGCCAGTAATGTAGTGTAGGTGAACAATGCTGTATAATACAGAGTCATATTTATCTTGTAACCTCAACCATTTCTTAATGGCTCCCAGGTAATTACGCAGGTGGAGGATTCCTGTAATCTGAATACCAGAAAAGACTCGCTTCCTGTTGTCTTTCTGGAATAAAAGGAACAAACATATATGCTTTTGAGGCAGAATCCCATGAATTCTATTCCCGTGTGTTCATAGCTATGGCAGCTAGCTATATTTCTGTAAACTACAATCTGAGTAGCATCATCTATTTATTTTGGGCCTACTCTGTAAATCACTATGCTAGATAGTACTAGGGAGAAAAATAATTAAAAATATTTTCCCTCTCAAACACGTACAAATGAAAAGACATAGATGAAAATAACTGCAGGCCAGCCTGCTGGCTCATGCCGGTAATCCCAGCATTTTGGTAGGCCAAAGAGGATGGATCACTTGATGTCAGTGGTTTGGAACCAGCCTGGCAAACTTGGGGAAACCCGGTCTCTACTATTGTGATGTGTGAAAAAAAGTACACCTTTTATTCATTGAGGACTTTGCCAACACTCTTCTTGTGGCAGGAGTTGCAATTGGGTATTCAAAAAGTGCATTGAGGCCTAGAGGGTGAAATAGGAAAAATCCTCAGATAAAAATAGGAGAGAAGGCTAATGAGAGGTGCCTTTTGATATGGTCATTCACCTCATGAGGATAAATGTTTTGGATGAGAGCAGTTTGGTATCAATATTTTTGTGGAATCTAGAGAAATATTTTTGGCGCGTGATACTATGGTAACAAAGGAATAACTTCAAAGATAAAGCTAAAAGGAAGCTTTCTCAGAAACAGCTTTGTGATGTGTGAATTCATCTTTCCATTGACCACTTTGCTAACACTATTTTTGGGGAACATTTGGGATATTCAGGAGCGCCTTGTGGGTATGGTGAGAAACAAAACATCCTAGGAAAACTGGAATGAATCTTTCTAAACTGCTTCATGTTGTGTGCATTATCCACAGAGACCTACACTTTCTTTAATTTACCAACTGTACTGTTTTACCGTGGAATCTGCAAAGGGATATTAAGGAGCAGATTGAGGCCCCTAAAAGGTGGCGAAATATCCTCAGATGCAAACTGGAAGAAGCTTTCTGAGAAGCTATACTTTGTCCTGTGTCACTTCATCTCACAGAGTTACCTCTATTCTTGGCTGTGCAGTTTTCTAATGCTGTTTTAGTGGAATCCTGAAGTGGGATATCCTGGAGCACTTTGAGGCCTGTAGTGAAAAATGAAACATCTTCAGATGAATACTGAAAACTTTGTGGAAACTGCTTTGTGATGTGTGAAATCCTCCACAGAATTATACTTTGGTTTATATTGAGCTGTATTACTCTCCTTGTTTCCATGGAGTCTGCAACGGGATGTCCGGAAGGGCATTGAGGCCTAAGGAGAAGCTTAGAAATATCCTGAGATGAAAACTGGAAGAAGCATCTGAGAAACTGTTTAAGTAGATGGGCCTATCATCTCACAAGAGTTACACCTTTCTTTCATGGAGCCCTTTGTTAGGACTGGTGTTTGGCATCTGAGAAGGGATATTTTGGTTGGCCTTGAAGCCCATGGTGAGGAGAATTATCCTCAGAGTACAACTAGAAAGAAGCTTTACAGAGAGAAATCTGTTTGTGATGATTTCATCTCACAGGCAGACCCCTTTCTTTACATTGAGCAGCAGTAACACTGTTTTTTTGTAAATCTACAGTGGGAGATCTTGGATGCTAGGGAGCCTATGGTGGAAAAGGAAATATCCTCCAATGAAAACTGCACAGAAGCCTTCTGAGAGCCTGCTTTGTGATGTGTGCATTCAGCCATGGGATTTAAACATTTCCATTGAGGGGAGCAGCTAGCATCAATATTATTTTATGGAAACTGAGAAGTGATATATTGGATTGCTTTGAAGTCTATGGGGACAAAAGGTATTATCCTCAGATAAAAACTAGGGAAGAAGCTCTGTGAGAAACTACTTTGTGATGTGTTAATTCATCTCTCACAGAATGCAATATTCTTTTCATGGAGAGTTTGTAGATCCTCTTTTACAGCCTCTGGGAAGGGATATTTTTGATCACCTTGAAAGCCTGTGGTGACAAAGGAAGTATCCTCAGAACACAACTAGAAAGAAGGTCTCTGAGGAACAGCTTCATGATCATTGAATTCATCTCACAAAAGTTACACTATTCTTACATTACAATTTGTTAACAATGTGTTGAAATGGAGAAAGGATAGTGGATGGCCATGAAGCTGGCGGTGAAAAGATATCCCAATATAAAAACTAGAAAAGCCCTTTGAGAAATTGCTGTGTGATGTGTTAATTCATCTCACAGAGTTACTCTTTGTTTTCATTGAGTTGTTTCTTACTCAGTTTTCTTGGGATATGCAAGTATGATAATTCTGAGTGCAGGCTAAAGGTGAATAAAAGAAACATCCCAGATGAAAACTGGAAAGGTTTTCTGACAAACTGCTTTTCTGAAGTGTGAGTCCATCTCAGTACACCAAATTTTCATGGAGCTGTTTGTAAAACGGTTTGTGTGGAATCCTGAGAGGAATATTTTGGATGGCCTTGAAGCCGAAAGGTGTCACAAATTAAATACCTTCAGAATATAACTTCATTTCTGAGAAAAGGCTTTTGTAGTGTGAATTCGTCTCGTAGACTTTAGTAACACTCTTTCATTAATTATGCATTGGTATATTCAGGAACACTTTGTTTCTATGGTAAAAAACGAGAATATCATCCACGCAAAACTGGAAAAATCTTTCTGAGAAACTTTTTGTGATGTGTGCATTCGTCTCATAGAGGTAAAACCGTTCTCTTGTGGGTGCAGATTGGTATCAATGTTTTCTGGAATCTGAGAGCGGATATTTTGGAATGCAATGAAGCCCTATGGCCACAAGAGTTTTACCCTCCATAAACACTTGAAAGAAGCTTTCTGAGAAACTGCTTTTTGTGGTTGAATTCATCTCACAGAATTACCCCTTGTTTTTCATTGAACACTTTGCTAACATTGTTTTTCTTTGGGTTTGCAATGGGATATTAGGAGGAAGAGCATTGAGGCCTACAGTTAAAAGCTTATATCCTCAGATAAAACTGGACAGAAACCTTCTGAGAAACTGCTTTAGGATTTGATTATTCACTAATGGAGATAAAACCTTTCTCTTTATGGAATCTGAGATGGGATATTTTTGGAACTCATTGAAGCCTATGGCGACAAAGGGAGGCCACCATCAACAAAACAAGAAAAACTTTGTGTTAAGCCACTTTGTGATGTCTGGATTCATCTTGTACAGATTTTTTTTTAATTCAAGTGATTGGAAAGGCTCTATTTTTTTGGAAAAATCATTTAGAGACACTAGAGGCCTTTGAAACCTATAGTGAAAAAGCGAATATCCTCAGGATAAAACTAGAAAAGAAAACTGTGAAATCACTTTCCAATGTAGTAGCTTCATCCCCAGAGTTCAACTTCATTTGACTCAGCTGGGTGGGAAAGGAATTATTTCTTTAATCGACCCTGGACTACAGAGACCATTGAAACTACAGGGTAAAACTGTCTATCACAGATGAAAACTACAAAGAAGCTATTAGCAAAACTGCTTTGCAATATTATTAGTTCATCTCACAAGAGTGAAAATTTTTCTTTTGATTCAGTGCTTTGGAAATCCTTTTTGGAACTTGTGAAATGGAATTTGTGAACACACATTGAAGATTATAAAAAGTATGTCAGTTAAAATCTTGAAATAAATATCTGTGAATTTGCTTTGTGATACGTGCTTTCATATCACAGAGTTAAACATTCTTTGATTCAACAGGTTGGTAGCTCTTTTCAGAATCTGCAAAGGGTCCGTTTTGGAGCTCTTTAGGCCTGCAGTGGAAAACAAAGTATCCATTAGTAAAACCAGAAAGAAGCTGTCTGTGGAACCACTTTGGTATATGTGAATTCATCTCACCAGGTTAAGCTTTCTTGATTTGCTGGTTGGAAACACTCTCTTGTAATATCTGCAAAGGACATAGTGAAAGCCACTGAGGCCTAAAGTGAAAAACAACAATGCAGCCTCGAATAAAACCAAAAGAACCGATCTGTGAAACTGCTTTGAGATGAGGTGAATCCATCTCACAGTGCTAAATGTTTCTTTTAATTCAGCAGCATGTTAGAAGACTCTTTTTGCTCTAGAATCTGTGAAGGACACTTAGAACCAATTGTAGCACATAGGGAAAAAAAAGGAATATCCCAGATTCACTACAAAGAAAGTATCTGTGAAATTGTTTGCAATGTGTCGGTTATTTCACAGAATCAAAGTTTTTGACTCACCAAGTTGGACATATGCTTTTTTGTGTGTGAATCTCTGAAGAGTTATATTTGGGTGCCCATATCAGCTTATAATAATGTACGCAAATAAAAATAGAAAAGAAGCTATCTGTGAAACTGCTTTGCTATTTGTGGATTCATCTCAAAGATTTAAACCTTTCTTTTCAGTCAGTTGGTTGGAGACACACTTTTTTGTAGAATCTGCAAAGGAGCAGGTTTGAGACACTATAAGTGCGTTAAGATTCCTATAGGGAAAAACTGACTATCCCTTGATTCAGTCTAGAAAGAAGGAAAATGTTATATCCAATTTGCAATAAGTGGATTTATCTCAAAAGATAACTTTCCTTTCATTCAGCAGCTGAAGCTGCTTTTGCAGGATCCACACGATGGGACATCTGAGGGGAGTCCATTCAGGCCTATAGTGAAAAACTAAATATTCTGAAAAAAAAAACTAGAAAAAGCATATCTGTGAAACTGCTTTGTGATGTTTGAGGTAGTTATTGTAACAATCCTTTGGAGAGAAACTGCAAAGAGACCTTTAAGAACTTATGATGTAAATATCCCCAATAAAACAAGGAAGAAACTAGTTTTGGAAACTGCTTTTTGATATATGTATTCAACTCACAGAATGCTTTTATTCAGCAGATAGGAAACACTGTTTTATGAGTCTGTATGTAAGATATGGATGCCAGTTGAAGCCTATATTGAAAATGAAAATATTCCATGCAAAAAGCCTGAGAGAGAATCTATGTATGAAACAAGCGTAGTTATATCTGAATTCAATTCACTTAGTGCAAACTCTCTTGTGATTCAGAAAATGAAAAAGACTGTTTTTTTTTGTAGCATATGTGAGGGGACATTTTAGAGCACATTGATTTCTAAGAAGAAACTGAAAATCTCTTGATGAAAACCACATAAAAAGCTATCACAACAGAAGCACTGCTTTGTGTTGTGTGGGTTTCTGTTACACAGTGAAACATTTATTTTTCATTCAACAGATTGGATGCACTCTTTTGGTACACTCTGTGAAGGAAATTTGAGACCCCATTGAGCCCTATCAGAAGACAGAATAATATGCATGGATGATAAAAACTAGAAAAGAAGCTGTGGTAAGCTCTTGGGTCTGTGTGGCTTCATCTAACAAAAGTAAAACTTTCTTTTCATTTAGCAGGGTGCAAATACCATTTTGTATAATTTGTGAAAGAGGAAATTTGGAAGCCCTTTGAAGAATACAGTGAACAAATAGCAATAGCACCAGATAAAAACTAGGGAAGAATCTATCAATGAGTAGAAACAGCTTTGTGAAGTATGTGGATTCATCTTACAGAGTTAAACCTTTCTTTTTTATTCAAGTATTTGGAAACATTCTTTTGTGAATGTCTGCAATGGGAAATTTTGGAACCATTTGGCTTATAGTGATAATATGAATATCTCAGGTTAAAACAAAACTGCTTTTGATGATGCATGGATATATCTAACAAAGTAAACTTCTGATTCAGCAGTTTGCAAAACATTTATTTTAGATCTGGGAAGGGACCATTTGAAGTCCATTGGGGCCTAGAGTGACAAACTGAATATCCTTGGATAAAAAATAGAAGGAAGTGTGAAATTTTCTGTGACATTTGTGGATTCATCCCACAGAGTTAATGCTTTCTTTTATTCAGCAGGTTATAAACACTTTTCTTAGAAACAACGAGGACATTTGGGATCCCATTGTTGCTTACAGTGAAAAACAGAATATGCATATATAAATTCTAGAGAAGTTGTCTGTGAAAGAAAGTTGTGATGTGTGGAATCATCACAGGATTAAACCTTTCTTTTGATTAATTAGCTTGAAACACTCCTTTATGCATTACCTGCTAAAAGGATATGTGGGAACGCTAAGAGAGGTCTATGGTGCAAAACAGAAAATATTTCCAGATAAAAATAAAGAGAACTGTCTGTGAAACTGCTTTGTTTTATGTGCATTCATCTCGGTAAATTATTTTTTTTTTGATTCAGCAGACTGGAAACACTGTTTCTGTAGAATCTGTAGAAAAGACATATACTAAGTCCTTGTAGCCTATGGTGAAAAAATGTGCCTGATAAAAAGCCAGAAAGCCACCAGTGAAATGCTTTGTGATGTGTGGATTGATTTCACCTGATAAAACTTTTCTTTTAATTCAACAGGTTGGAAACACATATTAGAGATCTTTGAAGGGACATTTGAGAAAGGAGCCCTGTTGGGACTTTGAAAAATTGAAGTCCAAGATAAAAAAGCGATAAAAAATTACTGAACTTCGCTTGGGTATTTATATGGGATTGGGCACTTTGAAATGTTTTGCTGGGATGGTTGGGGAACGGCGCTGAGAGATCGAACGGGATGACGCGGACGGGACTTATAATAAAGGCTGCGGTTTCACGGTAACCACTTCCATTTTCGCGTGTTACGTTGGATTAATTCGGGCTGCAAATATTCTTCGACAACAAGAGCTTCTCCCTACTTTCATCTGGGATATTTGTTTTTGCCTACTCAGGCATCAAGGGCTTCAAAATGTCCCCTCTGAGATTCTCAAAATATCCCCTCACAGATTCTCCAAAATGAGTGTTTCCAACCTGCTGAAAAAAAAAGAAAGGTTTATCACTGGGAGATGAATACAGACATCATAAATATTTTTCTCAAAGAGCTTGTTTGTAGTTCTTATCTGTGGATACTATATTCTTCACTATAGATGTCAATTCACTGCAAAATATCACTTCAGCTTCAATAAAAAGAGGGTTTTCAGCCTGCTGAATCAAAAGAAAAGTTAAACTCTGTGAGGTTAACTGTGTGAATAACTGACAAATTGCAAAGGAGTTTCAGTTTCACAGATAGGTTCTTTCTGGTTTTATCTGGGGATAAAATATTTTCAGTATAGGCCTCAATGGACTCGAAATTATGTCTTCGTAGGGTCTCCAAAACGGTACTCCAAACCTGATAATAATAATAATAATAAAAACTGTTTAACTCTGTGAGAAGAATCCTCACCTTTGAAAATGGTTTCAAAGGTAGAGTCTTTTTAGTTTTCAATGTGAGGATATTCGAATTTTCTCTATAGGTCTCAATGGGTTCTAAAGTGTTTTTTGCAGATTCTAGAAAAAGAGTGTTGCCTACTTGCTGAACCAAAAGAAGGATTTTACCCTGTGACATGAAGCGAATAACAGCAGCGCAGCCTTCTAGATAGTTTCTTTCTAGTTTTTTATTGGGGGATATTTAATTTTCCAGTACAGGCCCTAGGGAACTCCTGAATATCTTTTCTCAGATCCTACAAAAAAGGTGTTCCCAAAGTGTTGAATAAAAATGAAGATTGAACTCCGTGAGCTGAATCAACATGTTGTAATACAGTTTCACAGATAGCTTCTTTGTGGTTCCTGTCTGCGGATACACTGTTTTCCTCCATAGGGTTGAAGGGGCTCCCAAATATCCCTTCACAGACTCAAAAAAAGAAGTGTTTCTAACACACTGAATCCAAGGAAAGTTTTAACTCTGTGAAATAAATCAACATGACTTAACGTAATTTCACAGATAGCTTCTTTCTAGTTTTTATCTGGGCCTTTTCCATTTTCACTCTAAGCCTCAAGGTGCTCCAAAATGTCTCTTTGGAGATTCTACAAAAAATGTTTCCCACAGGAAGAATTAAAAACTAAGTTTCAACTGTGTAAGATGAAGCCACACATTGCAAAATGTTTCACGGATAGCTTCTTTCTAGCTTTCATATGAGGATGTTCTCTTTTTCACTGTAGTCCACAAAGTGGCTCCCAAATTTTCCTAAACAGATTATACAAAAACAGTGTTTCCAAACTGCTGCATCAAAAGAAACGTTTGGTTTTCTGTTCTTGTGGTAGTTTGCTGACAATACTGTTTCCCAGCTGCATCCATGTCCCTACAAAGGACACAAACTCATAAATTTTTATGTCTGCAGATTATTCCATGGTGTACATATGCCACATTTTCTTAATAGTCTGTCTCTGATGGACATTTGGGTTGATTCCAAGTCTTTGTGATCCCTCAAGGATCTACAATTAGAAATTCCACTTGACCCGGCCATCCCATTACTTGGTATATACCAAAAGCATTATAAATCATTCTGCTATTAAGACAAAAACACATGAATGTTTATTCGGCACTATTCACAGCAGCTTCTTTCCAATTTTTATCTGGGGATATTCTGTTTTCCACTATAAGTAACAATGCAGTTAAAATTGCTCCTTTGCAGATATTACCAAAAGAGTATTTTAAACATGTTTAATCAAAAGGGTGGTGTAGCTTTCTGAGAAGAATCTACATGTCACAGATAACTTCTTTCTGGTTTATTCCTGGGAAAATCATTATTTAGGAGACAAAATATGTTCCCAAAAATTCTTAATTAGATTCTACAAAAAAAGTGTTTTCAGCATGCTGGATCAAAAGAAATGTGGAACTGAGATAAATTTAAAAATTGCAAAGCAGTTTCCTAGATTATTTCCAGTTTTACTTTGAGACAGAGTCTTGCTCTGTCACCCGGGCTGGAGTGCAGTGGCCGGATCTCAGCTCACCGCAAGCTCTGCCTCCCAGGTTTATGCCATTCTCCTGCCTCAGCCTCCCGTGTAGCTGGGACTATAGGCACCCGCCACCTCGCCCAGCTAGTTTTTTGTATTTTTTAGTAGAGACAGGGTTTCACCGTGTTAGCCAAGATGGTCTCGATCTCCTGACCTCGTGATGCACCCGTCTCAGTCTCCCAAAGTGCTGGGATTACAGGCTTGAGCCACCGCACCTGGCCTATTTCCACTTTTTAATTCAGAGATATTAAGTTTTTCACTGCGGGCCTCAAAGGACTTCCTTATAATTTTGTGGATTGTACAAAAAGTGTTCGAAACCTGCTGAATCCAAAGAAAGATTTGCCTCAGTGACATGAAGACATATATCACAAATCCATTTCACAGATAACTTCTGCCTCGTTCTACTTTTTAATCTGTGGGTATTCAGTTTTCCACTATAGGGCTCCCAAATATCTCTTTGTACTTTTTACGGAAACAGTGTCTCCATTCTGCTGAATTATAATAAAGGTTTAATTCTGTGATGGTGAATCCACATATTGCAAAGCAGCTTCAAAGATAAGATTATTTCTAGTTTTACCTGTGCTATTCAATTTTTCACTCTTGACCTCATTGTGCTCCCAATCATACCTTCACAGATTCTACAAAAAGAGTGTCTTCTACCTGCTTAATCAAAAGAAATGTTGAGTTCATTCTGTGAGATAAATGCACACATTGGAAAGAGGCTTAACAGATAGCTTCTTTCTTGTTTTCTTCTTTGTTTTTTTTTTTTTTCCCCCTTTGGCCTCTATGGACTCCAAAATATCCCATCAT
>NW_022161538.1:0-14176 GCF_008728515.1 Papio anubis
CCCAGCACACCCTCTGAAGTCCTCAGCAACAGATTTTCTTGCTTCAAAAATAAACACAAGTCACAAACTCACACGCAACCACTGAAGGGGGTTGTGGACACCTGCAGAAACTGGATGAAATTTTACTGTCACATTTTTACCAGGGTAATTTAAAGTCATTCCTCAAAACACACCTGTTTTACTGAGTTGCATTTTAAGGTGAACACACACAAATCATTTCAGGGAAACAAATGTCACTTTGGGCTGTGTATGGTTTCTTGACTCCCGTGAATAACTCAGCGTTCACCCTCACTTCTCCATAAGAGAAGCAGCAAAGAAATTTGTTAAAACAAAGACACAAAAACAAGTTTAAGAAGGGTTTGAAAGGTTCCTCCTGTCCCCCTGGAGGGGAGAGGACGACACCTGGAAGGCTCACAGGGGACAGGAACACAGCCTCGTCGGTGTGCCATGGATGTCGCCTCGCTAAGGGGAGAGGACGATGCCTGGAAGACTCACGGGGGTGGGGGCAGGAGCACAGCCTCCTCGGTGTGCCACGGACACCGCCTCACCGAGGGGAGGGAGCGATGCCTGGAAGGCTCACGGGGGTGGGAGCACAGCCTCCTCGGTGCTTTCTACACTCAGCAGCTTTAGAAATTCCTATAGAAGCAGAACGCGCAAGAACAGAGACCAGAACACCCCCAAAGAAAGGGGACGAGGGGTCAAAAAAAAAGCATTCGATCATTAACAAGGAGGGTGGGCATGAAGCCGCTTCAAAGACCGTGTAGGAAGCCACTCACAGGCATTTCAGAAAATAAGGGTAGCACAAGATTGCTCGATCAGCTCAAATAGGCTGCTGTCCCTCAGGCCATGAAGTCCCTGAGATGAGCCTCTTAGTGAGAAGTCACTCGCATCTCTGTCAGAGAAACTATTACAAGCCGACACGTGACCTCACAAAACCCGGGCTTCAGTCCGTCAACAACAGTGAGTCTGACATGGTACATATCCCTCCAGATGGTTAAAGACCCCAGGAACTCATCAGACAACCTCGAAGGACTGTATCTGTCCAGCCCCTTTCCAAGTTCTGGACGATTTTTCTTAATGTACTATAAGTAACACGTTCCAATAGAGACATAATTAACTGGCTCTGGGTTCTCAATTTTGAAAGTAGAAACATACTTGGCCAGGCACAGTGGCTATGCCTGTGATCTCAGTACTTTGGGAGGCTGAGGCAGCTGGACTGCTATAAGCCAGGCATGGGGACGTGTGCCTGTGGTCCTGGCTACTCAGGAGGCTGAGGCAGGAGGATCGCTTGAGCCTGGGAGGTCGAGGCTGCAGTAACCTGTGCTCACACCACTGCCTGGGTAACAAAAAAGTGAGACCCTGTCTCGGAAAAAACGAAAAATTATGACCCAGGCCCAAAATAAAAAGAGAATGGTGGGACCACCCTGAAGAAACACAGCCTGCTGAATTCTGTGAGCCTGCTCCTCCCATGGCGGCTTGGTTGGTGGGGGAGGCGTGGGACCATCAGTGTCCACCACCCCAGAGCTGCTTCCGGGCTGGTGCCTTACAGTTGCAACTTGCCTTGCTGGGGACCAGAACACTGGCATGACCTGGGACACCCCCTGGGGTGGTGCCACCATCCCGAGGCCATGCATGGCACAAGGAGACCCTAGCATCTTGAGCCTGGGACATCCATCAGGCAGTGCCACCCGACCTGAGTCATAGCCATGCCAGAGACACCAGCATCCCTTGAAGCCTGGGACATCACAGGAGCAGTGCCAACAGGGCCGCTGTGACACACGGGGGCCCTGGTGCCATACCGAGAGGCTGGGTCCCAGCCCGGAGCCGGGAGTGAGAAGAGGCTCCCACTATCACTTTCCCATCCCCTCCAGCTGGGAGGCCGGAATGTCTCAAGGCTTGAGAAGTGCATCGCCCTCAGTAATGTCCATGGGTAAGTTTTTAGCCACAGAATCAAGCAAAAAGATGGTTCTGGGCTGGTTGGTTGCCCTGCTCCAGACCGGGCTCAAGAACATCTCTCGACTTGGAACATAGGTTCAAACACTATAAAGCAGACACTCCTTAATACATGTGTATTCACAGTTACAAAGCCCCGGAGAAACTGGAGGGGAGTGAGGCTGTGCTCCAGTGGCACAACGTTTCTCAGGAAGACCCTGGGCATTACAAGGTCCAGGGCAAAGGAGCCTCCTGGGATCCAGCATGGAACAGAACCCATTTCCCGGTCCTGTTGAATATGAATGGGCTAAGGGCCGATTCCCTCGGAGGACTGAGCACCGCCCCACAACACCTTGGTATGGGTATGTTACTACATACGTTGGTATGGGTCTGTTATTACATACGTTGGTATGGGTCTGTTATTACATACGTTGGTATGGGTATGTTATTACCCATACCAAGGTAATAACAAGCCCGTTACCAGCAGGAGGCTGGTGATGAAGACATGAGGGCCAGATGAGCACCAGGGATCCTGACAGATCATCCCTGGCACCCGAGCAAGGGGCGGACAGTACCCTGATCTACGGCCAGCATCAGCCCTGGCACTGAGCGAGGGGTGGCAGCATGGCCTGTGCCCCTGCAGATGCAGAGGGATGTGAGGCAGGCTGTGCTTGGAGGCTGGGCTTGGAGGCTAACCCCTTGTAAAAAAGGCTGGGCTTGGAGGCTAACCTGAAAGCACGGTTACTGGGAGGGAATGGTTTGCAACACACAAACGCAGCTCTGTAGAAGTGCCCAGGCTGGATGAAGGCTCAAACGTCAGTGTAAGGAGAAAATCTGAACAAACTCTCTCCTGCCCTGCTGCTGTCCTCTTCCAAAACACACTGTTTATCTGTCAGTTTAGAACAAGGCCTAGGGAGGTGGGAGGCAGGCCTGGGAGGGTCACCTAGCATCCAAGCTCCTCACCCACACAACCTCACCAGGCTGAGCTGAGCAGCACACACAAACACGACTAATTCTCCCAAAAAGAGAGCGGAAGGCAGCACTGCCACGCCAAGCCCCTTGAACGAGAAGATTGAGGGAGCCAGAATTTTCCGTAATCTTGCTTGCAGGGTGGAGGGAGAGGAATAATGCCACTCACTTGTTACACAATTCTTTCTAGCACTGAGTGGCAGAAACAAAAGTTATAGATGCTTCCTCAGATAAATGTTGCTGAAGGGCAGACATAAATTATGTTCAGGAAATAACTACATTATGAATGCCTCAAAAGTGCTTCTGTTTTCCATAATCCCAGAGTAATTCTACAAAACCCGGGAATCAGTCTCACCCAAGTCCAGGATCACGGCCCAGGTGACGTGGGCACACATCCCTGGCTCAATGCTCAGCTGGTGGGGGGCAGTGAAAATGATCCTGGTATAATTCTGAGACCCAGGAAGGTGGCTGAGCTAAACCCTAAACTAGGAAGACCAGCGTCCTTCAGGGGCCTCACCTCTGTCCTTTCCCAGCCTCTGGGAACCACCACTCTGCTCTCTACTGACACAAACGCCCCTCCAAGGTACACCACCAGGAAGATCATCATTCAAAGCGAGGCATTGGCAGAACAAAGCTGTCAAGGAGATTTTAATCACCAACACCACTTGTTACTTGACCCAAGATGATTAAATCCCGGGCCTTCAAGACTGAATGTTATCTACTTAAATGCGTTGTCACCATATTGGGGGTTATTCCTTTGTTTTGCTGCAAATATATCCAACTGCTGTGAAAAGGAAAAAGGCAATTTGTTAAGCTTCTTGGAGTGTCTCCAACAGGCCTCGAGGCAGGATAAAGGCAAGGACCTCCTGGCAAGCTTGGCTCAGCTCTGAGGTCCAGGTGGAGTTCTTGAGGAAGCACCAAGCAAGGCAAAATAAGGTCGAAGACCACACCACACTTTCCTCAATCATCTTCATTCCACCTTTCCTTCTATTTCTCCCGCGACTTCACTGGGAGAATTGTGCTGAAAAATGGAAACACACACATACATAGGAGACCCTACAGATGCACTGAGAATGGGTGCAACCATCACAGTCGAATGTCCCTTTGGGGCCATCTGACCTGGCTGGGATCCAAGTATCCAAGTGCAGGATTGGCCATGTGTCAGACCGATGAAGCCAGGATTACAGCCACTGAGCGGCAGTTTTCCATCACGAGCCGAGCCTTGCGAGGGCTTCCCTCGGACCACCGACCTCCGCCACCACCCTCAGCTTCTTCAGCTAGCACATCATGGCAGAGGCCTCACTCCAGGCAGACCAGCCCTGCCAAGTCTGCTTCATGGCAAACCTTCAGGGCAAACCTCATAGCTCCTCCCGGGCTGTGCCGGGGAAAAGGTGCCTCATTACTTCTGTGGCTCTGAGACCATTTAACTAGAGCCCAACACATTTCTTCCCTGTTCACATAGTATTGAGTTAAGAAGATTTTATGAGTAAACTTTCACTGGGAAAAATGCCATTTCAAGGCCCCAGTGACCACAATGAAAATGTTTACCTTCCCTTAAGTGACATAAACTAGCGCCAGGTCAGGAAACGTTCTGGATCTCAGATAATGGCATATCCTCATAGTAAGTCTTAGTCTTGTTTCACAAACTGTAAATGCTGCCCAGAAGCAGGAAAAACCCTAGCGTGGCGGGGGCGACCAGCGTGAGTTCTAAGGCCAGACCACCCGGGTCTGCTGACAGCGTGGCAAGGGGCAAACAGTGCAGGGTCTAAGGCCAGACCACCCGGGTCTGCTGACAGCGTGGTGAGGGGCAAACAGTGCAGGGTCTAAGGCCAGACCACCCGAGTCCCGCTGACAGTGTGGCTTCAGGAATTTCCTAAACCCTCTGCTCTCCAAGTTTCATGTCAGAAAAATGCAGTGATAACCGTGTCCACTTCGTTTAAATATGTATATATATACACACACATATATATACTCCAAACCTAAAGGCCTATAAAGGTCATTAATCCTAGTTATCCTCAAGGCATTGAGCGATCAATAATGAGCCATCCCCCTGCTGCTGACCTGCCTCAGCCCCACCCTCGAGGAAACCCCGCATCTCTGGCCACACAGGATGAGGCCAGGAAGGAGCAGGACTGTGTCTTGGGAACTTTAACTCTGGAAGCTGAGTTAAATCGAACGCTCAAATCTTGTCACCAACTATCTTTGTTAGGGTGGAAGATTCCATCTCTGGGGTTGAAGGAACCTGAGGCTCCACGGTGAGTGAGGTGAGCGCTCGTTAACAGATGATGGCAGGGAAAGCAACCCAATCTGGGGTGCAGCTGCCTGAGGCTTAGGTCCCACCGGAAAGTGGCACCAGGGCCCTCAGGACAGTGGCCGGAGGAGTCCCAGGAGGCAGAATCGGCAGGGAGCTCATGGACCCAAAGATTGCTCAGGGCCAGGAGGGGGCTGTTGCCCCGAGCAGCCACCGAGGCAGGCAGCAGAGTGGGGGAGGCTCCTCCAGCTGCCATCCTGCAGGCAGGAGGACAGTGCCAGACCACCTCGGGGGCTCCCCAGTCTGCCAGGCTGGTACTCTTACTCAGCCACTGACAAGAGTCCCCATGTTCAAAGGCGGAACAGGAAACAGTGCCTCAGGCCCTTCGAAGGGGCACATGCGCCCAGCTGCAGGGCCCTCCTGCACCCAGCACCTGGGGATGGCTATTCCCACACATCCCCCAACTCACGTAGCAAAATGAAATTAGGAATAGAGCCAGAAACCAATGCTTTCCAAGAAGCAACTCAGGGTGACTTTCTTCCTGAGAGCTAATGCTACTGAACATCTTTAAAACATTTCCAGGGTGACTTCCTAAGAGCTATAAGCTGTTGAGAAAATCTTTAAAATTCTTCATTTCAAAATTAGTTTTTATTACACTGTCTTCCCTATTCCTGCAAGACTCACTAGAAAACAAAACCATTACAATTTCCAATTCTATCTTATAGCAAAGTTAAAAATACCGTTTTTCTCTAAGGATTCTCACGTGTTTCCTTGGCAATATCCTTTTCATGCCCGTGCTACTGCCGCCCAACAGGAAAGGCGCCAATAACCAATAGCCCAACCCAGGGGCCCTGAGACAGGCCCTAGCGAATCGTCTACAAACTCTTAGAGACAGGCTTGCCTGACAAATCATCTCTCAAGCTCAATCTTCCATTAAAACAGTACCGAAAATGAGCATATTACCACTTTTTAAAATTACTGTAAAGTGGACAGTGTTCAGTTCTGTGAATTCGGCACAAATATTCCCATGTCGTCATCACACAAGCAGAACAGTCAGCAGCCCAAACCACTCACGGGGCCTCATAAGCATACCCTCCATTCTCAGCAACCACCCTTTCGTGTCCTCCCACATGCGGGTCTGTCTTTCGCGGCGTTGTGGCAAAACACTTTCGCAAAATCCACGATTTCCTGAGCATCGTGCTTGGAAGTGCGCAGGCTGTCCTGTGATCAACAGCCAGGCCTTGGGGTGCTGGGTATTTATTATTCCACGTATGAATGTGGCACATTGTAACCTGTTTTCGGCAACTATAGACAGCGCTATTAACATCTGGGCACAGTTTTTCTTAAACATCAGATTCTGTTTCTCTAGGGAAAATACCAGGATTGGGGTCACCGGGCCCCCACATTTGTGCAGTTCAGTTTTGTAAGGAAACTGCCAAGCTGTCTGCACCCGTGCTGAACCCCAGCATGCACAGGAGTCCCGACTGCCTGTCCTCCACCAGCACCTGGGGCGCAGCCGGAAGACCTTAGTCAGGCGGCTCCAGCAGGGGTGTGAACAAATTCCTGGAAGCCCGGTGCACATCTTGGTGCACAAACCAGTCCGCATGAAGGTCATTCAGATGCTTCGGGCCATCCCTAGTCCTTTCAGCAAAGCTCTGTTCAGGTCTCTTCGGCTTTTTAAGTCCAGGTGGTTTGTTCCTCTGTCATGAAGACGTGCAGGAGTCCTGTGCATTCTGGATCTGATCCTTTGCCAGCTGCATGGTTCATAGACATCTGCTCCCCATCTGCTCAAAGAAATGTGTCTCTTCAATTCCTAGGGGTGTCTTTTATATTAGAAGTTTAATTTTGATGAGTCTTACCTACTTGTTTTCTTGATTATATGGATGTGAGTATGGCCCAGAGCTCTCACCCTAGGTCTCCACAATTTCCGTTTCTTCCACAGGTTTGTAGATTGGTATTTTTACATTTCAGGGCTATGGTCCCGCATAATTTTCATACAGAAATTTCTCCTGTTTCACTCTTTTGCATCACGGCTGATATAATTCCAGCCATTTCATTTGAAAAACTCCAAATTCCGCACTGAACTGCTTTTGCATCTTTTGGATCTGTTCTGGGGCTCACTCTGTCAGCTGACCCGTGTGTCTATCCTGAGCATAATTTATGACTTTGAAGTGGCTGTCTCTCTGTGAAAAAGGAATTTCTGTGGAAGCTTAAAACCACATTAGAAATGCTCTAAATAAGATTCTTCCTGTTGTCAGGAGGCAAAGCCACTGCCCTAAGCAGAGGTGAGGCCTCAACAGCTCCCAGGCGCAACCTTAACACACAATGGGAAGGGAATTCATTTCAAAGGGCCTGGCATTGAGACCAGCATAGCCATGAAAACTGCAACAAATTCACAACAGGAGAATTCATAAAAGGAACTGCTGAAGCGTGTGATAAGTTACATAAATCACTGTTCCTTAAATTCTGATGGTTGACTAGAACAGAAATAGCTTCCGCGGTACGGTTTCAAACAGGAGAAAGGTAGGTAGGGTGGTTTCCACACCACACGGGTACCTGCAGGAAAGGACCTCCTCCGCCCAGCGGAGATCGGGTGATGATGTGATAAACCATGGTGAGAGGCATGGAACTGTGCAGAAGCGGTGGTGGCCTTGGCCCCACCACGAGGAACCTGTCCTTGAGCAGCCGAGGCTCAAATGTCAGGCGGGGCAACGGCCTTGATTATCAGGGGACAAGCGGCGCGGTGGGCAAAGTCTGCAATCGTAGCGGCAACCGAGTCAAAGTGGGACAAACTGACTCAAAATACAGGTTTTCAAAACCATCACAGAGAGCTGTTCCTCCCAGCTCTGGAAGACTAGTGACTAATGCCCACACTGAGCATCTGCTCCCAGGGAGGCGACGGTGACCTAAGGCCCAGCTCCTCAGACCTCGCCCGAACCTCAGTGAGGAACTTTGTTAGTATCTTACAGCACATTGACATGTTCCTTAAAATCTGGTATTTCATCAACAATGCAGGCGCCAGCTTTGACTCATACACATTTCGATTAAACAAGATAATTTACACCCTGACCTTGCCAGGTAAAATGTTTACTACAATCTTTAAACAGCCAGAGGCTACAGTCTGCTCCTCCACAACACCATGTCTCTACAAGTTCAGTGGGTTTTTACTTTCCATGTCTTCACTTCCCTAGTGCTAGAAAGCAGATTAAAAACAGAAGGAACCCAGAAGCACTATTGAATGAGACTCAAATATCTTGCAGTCATCATCATTGATGAAGATGTTTATTAACAAATGTTCTCCCCTGTAAGAAAGCAGCACACATCAACATACACCCGATAACTGTCGCCAGCATTCAGATCATCTTCCTTTCCATGGCCACAGTGCAGGGCAATGGACCACGCACACCTGCAGACCCACGGAAAGTGGGGTGACACGGCCGATTCTTGGAGTGAGCAGGCCAGGGTGCACTCAAAGTACATCTCTTTCCAGAGGTCTGCCACGGAAAGTTACACATTTATTCCACGAGTTAATGGCACTGCACCGAACATTTCTGTAAGATTCTCTAAGCAAACATTTCCTTCTGCCTAAAATGGCCCGACACAAACTGAAAAAGCTCTTGGAGCTGCCAAAGACTTCAGTATCCCCTTATAATTATTGTCATGCATGCCCGTGTGAAGAGACCACCAAACAGGCTTTGTGAGTACAACATGTCTGTTTATTTCACCTGGGTGCAGTCGGGCTGAGTCCTAAGAGTCAGGAAGGAGAGTAAGTGTGGGAGCCGTTTTATAGGATTTGGATGGGTAAAGAGAATATTACAGTCAAATGGGGTTGTTCTCTGGCCGGGCAGGAGTGGGAACAAGGAGTGCTCAGTGGGGGAGCTTTTTGAGCCAGGACGAGCCTGGAAAAGGTATTTCACACACACACAAAATCATTGCTTAAGGCAAGGACCGGCCATTTTCACTTATTTCTGGTAGAATGTTATCAGTTAAGTGCAGGCAGGGCATTTGCACTTTTGTGATTCTTCAGTTACTTCAGCTCTGGTATATACATGCAAGTCACAGGGGATCACGATGGCTTGGCTTGGGCTCAGAGGCCTGACAATAGTTCTTACTTTTTAAAGGTGTGGGGGTCAGATCATATAATCCCCAACTAGGCTCTGATGCTGTGTGTGGCATCCAGCAACATGCGTTCCATTCCTGGATTACATTTGACTCAAAGAGTCCCTCACAGTGAGAGCGATTTCCTGAGTAGATAAGAAGAACACCAGGCAGGGGAGTGATTCAGCTGGGCAGCTCTTCACACAGCCCAGGGCTTGAGGGGAAGGAAGAAGGCCACACCCGTCCACCGTGCTCACGCCCCTTGGAATCGCCCTCCTAGAGACCCAGACCCAAAGGAAATGCTTGACTGCAAAATGGGCAGCCCCTCGCTTTTGACAGAGGACAGGACTCAGGGGCCACAACTTGACCTCAAGAGCAACACAAGTGCAGACACAGCACCCCCAGGACACCCTCCCCACCCAATTCAAGGAGGAAAACCAACGCCCCACGCTTGCGGAAACCCCGGCTGCTGGAGCAGACGCCTGCAGCGTGTGCAGCCTCTGCCCGTCCCATATTCCGGGCTCAGCAGCTGTGCCTCAGCTGGCACTGCTACGCCACACCCACAGGTGTGCCAGGAGGAGCAGGTCACAAGGTCCCCACTGCACCAAAGCCTGCAAGGCAAAGGGGCAGCTCCCTCAACAGGAGTCCAGAGGCACGAGACTGCACCAGCGTCACAGCGTGAAATTCTCTCCCCTCGGTCTCGAGGAGTCTCCAGTTGTTGCCATGCGGTCTTCTGCCAATGGCAAGGCCCAAGCTGAAGCGTACGTTAGTTCTCACCATTTCCTTGTCAAGATCAATACTGCAAATATATCCAATTCATCCTGTCACTAAAAATGAAATAATCCGCCATCTCCATCACAGATGACGCAACCAGGTTTCCATTACCGGGGTGTTTTGTTTGTTTGTTTTGTTTTTCTCTATTTTGAGATGGAGTTTCTGCTCTGTCGCCCAGGGTGGAGTGCAGTGGCACAATCTTGGCTCACTGCAACCTCTGCCTCCCGGGTACAAGTGATTCTCCTGCCTCAGCCTCCCAAGTAGCTGGGATTACAGGTGCCTGTCACCATGCCCGGCTAATTTACCATCTTTTTCAGTACAGGCGGGGTTTCACCATGTTGACAGGCCTTGTCTCCAGCACCTTCTAACCTCCAGGGGATGCGGCCTCCTCCTCTCAAGTGCTGGAGTTACAGGTGTAAGCCACCACTCCCGACCATTACTGGTGTAATTTCTAAGCCACTCTCTCTCACAACCACTCTCTCTTTTTTTTTTTTTTTTTTTTTTTTTTTTAAAGAACCAGCTTTATGCCTGTGTTTTTTCCAAAAGAACCAGTTACCCACTTGAAGTACAAATAAGACACCATGTTTAAAAACCAAGAATGCCCACTTGCACAGAAGTCTCCAAATACCCAGTCGATTTAAGCCTTGAGAGAATAAGATCAAGCTGTTGGCTGAATACAACTTCCCTTTCCATCTGTCTGCCTGTGAGTTAGACACAGACCCGAGAGCCACGAGGAGCTAGGGACATAAGGCAGGAACCACCAAGGAGCAGCCGGACTCAAATAAAAGCTCGGAAGGACCAACCTGATGCACCACACCCTGCACACCCTCCTCTCCTTCCTTTTCCAGAATTTCAGAGGATGAAACCGGGGACTTCTCAGACATCCACTGATTGCAAGCTGGCCAGTGAAGGCGGTGGCAGCCTGAATGAGGCGACGGGGAAATCACATTCCACAAACAGAAATTCTCCATGTGCTTTACATCCTCTGTCTCTGAAGAACTATGCCAGTCTAACAGTCACTAGAAAACCGCATTCAAGTGTCATTTCCCATTTCAAGCAAAGAAAACAGTGGTGGGGCATGAGGGAAAAACATAGCCATGTGTTCTGGGGTATTAAATAAGGTTTTTTCTGTTATAAACGTATAATTTTACATTCTCAGATTTCTATATAATTGATATGCTTCCTAATTAGCAGACACCGTAATAAAAGTGAATTCCAAGTGTAAGATCGGAGGACCCGTTCACATGGCTTCAGGTTCTGCTACTGTGTTTCAACTTAAGAAAATGGTTCTCTGATACCATGCTCATGGATAGGAAGAATCAATATCGTGAAAATGGCCATACTGCCCAAGGTAATTTATAGATTCAATGCCATCCCCATCAAGCTACCAATGAGTTTCTTCACAGAATTAGGAAAACTGCTTTAAAAGTTCATATGGAACCAAAAGAGCCCACATCTCAAGACAATCCTAAGTCAAAAGAACAAAGCTGGAGGCATCAGGCTACCTGACTTCAAACTATACTACAAAGGCTACAGTAACCAAAACAGCATGGGACCAGGTACCAAAACAGAGAGATATAGACCAATGGAGACAGAACAGAGTCCTCAGAAAATAATACCACACATCTACAGCCATCTGATCTTTGACAAACCTGAGAAAAACAAGAAATGGGGAAAGGATTCCCTATTTATTTAATAAATGGTGCTGGGAAGAATTGGCTAGCCATAAGTGAAAGCTGAGAAACTGGATCCTTTCCTTACTCCTTATACGAAAATTAATTCAAGATGGATTAGAGACTTAAATGTTAGACCTAATACCATAAAAATCCTACCCAGAGGAAAACCTAGGTAGTACCATTCAGGACATAGGCATGGGCAAAGACTTCATGTCCTAAAACACCAAAAGCTTAGCGGCAGCAAAAGCTAAAAATTGAGCCAAATGGGATCTCATTAAAACTAAAGAGCTGCACAGCAAAGAAGCTACCATCCAGAGTGAACAGGCAACCTACAGAATGGGAGAAAATTTTGCAATCTACTCATCTGACAAAGGGGCTATTATCCAGAACCTACAAGAACTCAAACCATTTGCAAAGAAAAACAAACAACCCCATCAAAAGTGGGCAAAGGATATGAACAGACATTTCTCCAAGAAGACATTCATGCAGCCAACAGACATATGAAAAAATGCTCATCATCACTGGCCATCAGAGAAGTACAAATCAAAACCACAATGAGATACCATCTCACACCAGTTAGAATGGCTGATCATTCAAAAGTCAGGAAACAACAGGTGCTGGAGAGGATGTGGAGAAATAAAGGAACACTTTTACACTGTTGGTGGGATTGTAAACTAGTTCAACCATTATGGAAAACAGTATGGCGATTCCTCAAGGATCTAGAACTAGATGTACCATATGACCCAACCATCCCAGTACAGGGGATATACCCAAAGGATTATGGATATGCTGCTATAAAGACACATGCACCGCATTATGTTTATTTACAGCACTATTCTAATAGCACAGACTGGAATCAACCCAAATGTCCATCGGTGACAGATTGGATTAGAAAATGTGGCACATATACACCGTAGGTATATGCGGCCCATAAAAAAGGATGATTTTAGATCCTTTGTAGGGACATGGATGCAGCTGGAAAACCATCATTCTTAGCAAACTATCACAAGAACAGAAAACAAACACCGCATGTTCTCACTCATAGGTGGGAATTTGAACAATGAGATCACTTGGACTCCAGGAAGGGGAACATCACACCGGGGCCTATCATGGGGAGGGGGAGGGAGGGATTGCATTGGGAGTTATACCTGATGTAAATGTGAGTTGATGGGTGCAGCAGACCAACATGGCACAAGTATACATATGTAACAAACCTGCATGTTATGCACATGTACCCTACAACTTAAAGTATAATAATAATAAATAAATTAAAAAAAAAAAAAAAAAATGGTTCTCTGTGTTGGTAACAAGGCCTGAGAGTCTGTGTGGCTGTAATCAGGGTTCGTGTTGGCTCCCTAGCAGAGGATGTTACACTCTTACATTATCTTCTACAAAAAATCCTGAAAAAATGAAGGCTGAATAGACACACCCTCCAAAAATATCCAAGTAATCACCACGATGAAAACAGATGAATACGGTTTCCATGGAAGTGGAATATTCCTCAGCAATGAAAACAAACTATAGACACAGGTGCCAACTAGGATAAAGAAACCCTTTTAAACACGCTTAAAGTGAACTGACTAGGCAGAATTCCTCGATTACAGGCATCTGCTCCAAAAGGGTACTGTTCTGAATCCTGTGATGTAGAATGATAGTTAGCAACCCTGTTTTGGGGCACATCTAGAAAAAAAGCAAAATAATGACTACACAATTTTAAATTCTTTGTAAATTATAACTATTACTATGAAAATTCTAAAAATGTGAAAATCTTCCCAACTGTTATTGGACAAGTTTCAAAATAAACACCCTGGCATTGCTTGCCACACCCACTGGTGTGCCAAAATAAATGAAAATATAGCCCAAGTTAGTAGAATCGAAACCTGAAGATGTACGAGCCATCCCTGCCTCGCTATCTATACATCATGTAGAAATTTAAGAGCAGGTAGTGATACTGCAATGCAAGGCTCAAACCAACTGGGTATTTGGAAACTTCTATGCAAATTGGCATTTTCGGTTTTTAAACACCGTGTTATTTGTACTTCAAACAGGTAACTTTTTGATTCCCTTGGAAAAAATATAGCCATAAACCTGGTCTAAAAAAAAAAAAAATATGGGAGTGAGTATGAGAGAGAGTAGCTTACAAATTTTAAAAGTATCAGCAGGGAGCAGTGGCTCATGCCTGTAATCCCAGCACTTTCAGAGACAGGCCCAAGGGGCCTTTGAGGACACCGGTCTCCTCTGCTGCCTTCCTGCTGGACTGACCCCCCATGACATTCACTGGGTTTCCACCCCTGTCTCATTTAACATCCCAAGGGTGGTCTTCATCCTCGTCTGGGGCTCAGCTCTGACCCAATTTCCTAAATCTCTGCCTTCAGAGCCTGAAAACACCCACGACCAGGGTCACCCTAAGTCCACGTTTACCCCAGAGAGTCCCAATTTTATGTTTTCCCAGCATCGCCTTAGTGATAATTTATCC
>NW_022161539.1:0-14156 GCF_008728515.1 Papio anubis
TCAGTATATAATTTCAACTATTTTTTAAAATTTACTTAACAGTTATATTGCATTCTAGTTTAGTTTTGTTTTACTCTCTCTTTGTTTTGAGTTTAAGTTTATTTTTCTCTTATTTGCTATTTCTTTCAAGGCATTATTTCATTTTTTAAAAAATGTGTTTCTTTTCGGTTATACTGCATAACAAATTATTTTTTCTTTGTTTTCATAATTTGTTTTATAATTGAATATTTTCTATCTTTTCTTGTTTATATCTTTTCTCTTCCTTTTGAGATGAAGTCTCACTCTGTTGCCCAGGCTGGAGTGCAATGGCATGATATTGGCTTATAGAAACCTCCACCTCCCAGGCTCAAGCGATTCTCCTGTCTCAGCCTCCTGAATAACTGGGATTACATGCATGTGCCACCACGCCTAGCTAATTTTCTGTATTTTCGGTACAGATGGGGTTTCACCATCTTTGCCAGGCTGGTCTCAAACTCCTGACCTCAAGTGATCACCTGCCCCAGTCTCCCAAATGATGACAGGCGTAAACCATTGCGCCCGGCCCTTGTTTATATAGCATTTTCAATATCTTTTAATGATTTTGAAATATTATGTTACACTTTTTTTTCTCTTTTGTGGACATGTCTTTGGGTATGGTTTCATTGTATGTAAAGACGTTTCAATCCATACTCTCATTTTTTGTATACAATTTTTCCAATGAATGTGATCTTGACTATTTTATGTTGCAAACTTATCTTTTTATGCACTTTAATGCAAAATTAGTTTTCTGAATCTCTAGGTGGAAGCTTGGTTCAGTAAAACTCTTCTAACTCTACAGAGTTAAACCTACAGTTATCTCTTCTCTGTTGTTTACAAGCAATGTTAAAAAGTATGGTGATTTGCTTTCTGAAAATTTTGCTTCTGTTTCACTTTTGTTATTCCCTCATGCTTATGCATGCTAAATAAATTTTTATGCATAAGCATGGAGGAATTGCAGGAGAATGATCACTCAATTATACAATGAAGCCCCAGTGCTTACATACTCTTCTTCAAGGGGAAAGAAAGGCAAGGGGCATAGAAGTAAATTATTTTCGGGGGAAATGAATGAGCCCAAAGAACAATGGCTTGGGACAATATTCTTCTATGCTCTTGGGGAGGTGGTGGGAAGGTGAAGGTAGAACTTCATTGTATAAAAAAGTTGACTTATGCAGATAAAGTCTCCCAGGTAAGTCTCTCTCAGAGCTGTCCTCAGAAGAATAGGTGAAAAGGCCACCTGGGCAGGATGAGGGCTCCAGACTTTTCTTTTTTCCTGGTGGCTAATCTTTCCTGGTTATGTGGTGAGATTCCTAGAAATGGATCTTAACACAATTTCATTTGTCTTATAAAGAAGCTTCCCTAATCAGATAAATACATTTCAGAAAGAGTTCCTTCCCATGTTTCAGAAAAGTAAGATGATCAGAGAGACAGAGGGTGGGGAACGGTTAGAGAGAGACCTTGGTCCTGAAGCTTACTTCTGAGTCCTTTCAATTTTTTTTTTTTTTTTTAATTCACAGCTGTCAGCATGCCGAAACACCATATTTTGGAGTATTAGTTTCTGAGCCCCAACAACAGAAGGGCTTCTGATACCATTTTCAGAATTAAGACTGTTCACTCACTCATTCACTTACTTATTCACTCACTGAATCATTAACTTATTCATTCATTTTTGTATTCAACATGTAATGATTGATCACATACAATGTCCTTGACACACGAAGTCCTCTAGACCTAGTGGTTAACTAGTGAAAACAATTATTAGATCTCTGCCTTGATAAAGTCGATGATAAATAGGTGGAGATAAACAATAAGCAATAAACAAACGAGCAAATATATAAAATATCTGGTTGGGATAAAGAGTAAAAAGAAAAATAAAGTAAAATAATGACTTGGATAATAATTACTGCAGGTGAGAAAGGTCTCTGTACACAAATGACATCTGAGCAAAGACTTAAGCAAGAGAGATAGAGTCCTGTGGATATTTGAGAGGAGCATCGCTCACTCATCTACTCATTTCTCAAATATTTTAGAGTTCTATTTTGGGTAACATCTCAGCTAAGCACTGGAGATTAAAATGAGTAAAAGGGTTACTGTCCTGAAGAAGTTCAGAAGGACTAATAGATTTTATTGTTTTATTCATCAATTTTATAAATGTTACACAGATTTAATTGAATGATCTTCTAAAACCAGTAAAAAAGCACATGTGTTTTCTTTAAGAATTAAAGGAAGAACTACATTTAAAGAAATTCTCAGTATTATCAAGAAGATAATTCACTTCTTTCAACATTTTTTTCTTTCCTCATGGTATTTAAGTCATTCTCAAATTCTCACTGAGAGTTTATTAAAGCGTTGTTACGTAGTTTGAGTACAGAGATTCACTCTCATCTACATGGAGAGCTCTCTTATCCTATTAATTGTTTTGATTTTATTTTTGTCTTCCCTTCTAAGATGGAAGTCGCCTTAACAATCCTTCTGAGGCATACAAAAGAGAAGTAGCACAAGCAGAGAGAGGTTGGTTGCTCTTTCTCTAAGAAATGAAGATTTTGTAATGAGAGCACAGAACACGGAGTCTCCCTCAAGGCAGAAGAATAAGTGCTTAGCTTTCCAACTCTGCATGTGAAATGATTCACTAATTAGTAGTCCTAAATGTTAGGGAAAGAGAGATGGAGAAATAAAAGCTGCTTATATGCTGTTTTGTGCATGATGAAAGTGTTATATAAAACTTTGCTTCTTCATGGAAAATACCACTCTGTAAAAATCTGGTGCTATAAACTGTTACTTAAGCGGGTTCCTACAGCTGCAGACTTATTAAAACCCAGCAGGTAAAGCTATAATAAACAAATACCACCTGCTGCTGGAACAGGTGTTTGTGTCCTCATTTAGAAACCAAACTAAATGAGAGGATGCAGAGGGGTTAGAAGAGACCATTTCCTGGATTACCAGGAGCCTGGCATTCTGCAATTCATTGCTTGTGTGTCCTTGAACTTAATGCTGTGGGTTTTGACTTGCCAGGTTAGTCGATGATGCCTCAAGGATGAAACTTCAACACAATTAAGAAGACCTATATCTTCTCCTGCTAGGATTCCTCACACTCTATGTCACATTTTTTTTCTCCTAAAGTTGACCTCTCTTCATCCTGCGCTACTTAAATTAATTACAGGACACAAATTATTGAGAAGAGTTCCCTTTACCTCGTACACCAAACAAAAAGAAATTATACAGTATAAATTAAAGAAGAGTATACCGATAGCATACTATAAAATGTAATAAGTACCTTTTAAATGTTACTTCATTATGCGATATTAAAATCTTCTCCTCCTAGTTTTTTTTTCTTTTTTATTTCTCACAACTATTCTAATTGTAACACTCACTATTTTCTAAGATAAGAAAATATAGTTTCATTGTCCCAAAGATTTGTGACCTCTTCTTTTTAAACAATCGAAACTCTCCATCCTCATTTTATAATAATTCTGAGAAAGTATGACTGGAAGAGGCTCAAAAAACTTTGGATAAATGGTTTCTGGTTTCCCCAACTTGTTTTCAGTAGCTGCTCTTTGTTGTTTGTTTGTTTTTGGTTTTTTGTTTGTTTGTTTTTTTGGCTTGAGGTGTGCCTGATATTGTAATATCAGATAGAAAAAGTAATTGTGAAAATGCTTGGACTATTTCAAAGTACTCTATGGATATAAAAAAGTTGCAATGAGTTTTGCTTAAAGCCCATAGGAAATAAGCACTGCAATTTTGAAGTAAGTTTTAAGACTTCTGCCAAAGACTTGCAAAAGAAATTTTGTGACTCTTAGGACCCTCTCACAGGGACTAGAGGTTCAGATGAAAGAGGTTTTGGGAGACCACCTGGAAAAATATTATTTATGTCACTAAATTTGGGGATCACAGTGACAATAGGTGAGATCTCATACTCACACATTGGAAAATAGGAAAAGCAAAACACAGCTGGTAGCTGCTTTGAAAGCAGAGCAAAGGGGAAGTGACTGACATGGGCAGCCTGTGTGCTCAAACTTTGTGATCAACATATACAAGGTATATGGATATTCAGATGCTGTACTTGAGAGCTTCACAGAGGAATGTTTTAGTTAAAGCAACACTGGGCTCTTGCTGTAAAGACATAATCCCCACATGTTCAGAGGCTTAATAAGATAAAATTTTATTTCTTGCTCATATAAAGTCTAAGCAAGTAGGAAGAGGGCTTTCTTCCTTGTAGTCATTTAGGGGCTCAAGGTCCTTCTATAGTATGACTACTCTTGGTGACTGAAATTCTTCCCTACTCTTCTTGATACTGATAATTTAGACCTTCTAACCCAGTTTGATCTGCAAGGATGTACATTGGATCTTTTCACAGTCCAAATCCTTGCATAGATCTAAGGAAAATTCTTCAAAATACAGCCCCTTACTAAGGTGCCACTTTGAGGAAATGACTCTACACTATAAATAAAGATCATGACTGTTTGGTTGTTAGTTATGTTTATCTTCCATAGTGAAACATAAATAAGGAAGAGGGACGTCTGGGTGTTTCAGGGCTAGTGATCACGTAAAGGATCATCCAGGATAGAGAGGTCCTCAATTCCTGTAAGGGAATGGAGAGAGAAAATGTCCTGTGATCCAGCATATCAGTGGATTTCCAAGGAAATCAAAATAGCCCCATGAAAGGTGACAGAGCAGGAGCTCCACCATTTTGGACAAATACTGCCATTTTAAGTTCCCCTTGACTAAAAACCTACTAAATCCAGCCCCAATACTTAAGCCTAATAGCTAATGTCAGCATGACCATAAGCCAGAAGTGACACCTCTGACCAGAAACATTCCAACCCTGAGATAAACCACCCCTTACTAGAAACATACCAACCTGAGATAACCTCCTCTCCCACCAGAAACATGCCAGCCCTGAGATAACCTCCCCTCTGACCGGAGATATTCCAACTCTACAATCAAACTCTCCTACACACAGAAACATTCTGAGCATGTGATAAGCTCTCCCTCCTTAAACCAATAAATACCCTTAATCTGCAAGAGGGAAGGCTCCTGACCAAAATTGGCCAGAAGCCCCTCTCAGGTTTATTCTCCAAAATAAATCTGTCTTTGACTGTTGAGCTGCTTTTCATGTTTTTCTTCTTTCTTTAACTCTTACAAAAGGAAGTGTCAGCAATAAAAATTTCCTAAACCAGAGAAAATAATCTTTCAGTACTAGTAAGTCATTATTTTTCTACTCTCTTAACTCTTTTTCTTTTCTATTTTCCTCATCTTCAACCCCATCCCTATTCTTTGGAGTCAGAAGTGGCAGATACCAAAATAAAGAAGGAAAGGAAGAAATAAAATTGGGGATAGAAAAGAGATTATCCTATCCCTTTCACAGTAGAACTTGCAATACAGTTTTTAATTTTATTATGAATCCGTATTGTGCTACATATTACTTACTACCCAAGGAACTTTCAATTACCCAAAAGTAAAACAACATGACAACAAAAAACCCACACCAGATTAACCTTTAATTTCATTCAGTAACATGGGAAGATCTGCCCCAGAGAACACATTTAAAAAGGTAGTAAAAAATAAATTATTATTTGATGATTTGTTGATTTATTATTATGTCCCACAAGTCATGTTTGTATAATGTGAGGATGGAATAAATAAAAAGTAATGTATTGATTATATGAAAGAAAATCTTTAGTAGGTATATAAAACTAAAGGTTGTGGTTTATCACTTTTCTTTGTTTTATGAGTGCTAATCTCCATACCTATGATATTTATTAATTGTGCATAATTATATTTGATTATACCTTTCTTCCCTAGTGCAAAGTGACCATTATTTATTTTTTGATGATTTATCATCATTGAGAGTTTCAGCATCACTTTAAAATAATGTAATTATAGAAGAGATCAGGCATATTAGGAAAAGTGGCTGTCTCCTTCAGCCTTTCTTAATACTTTTTGCCTCTTTTCCAGGTAGAATGGATTAATCTTTCTTGACATTAATTCTGTAACTTATACACATCTGTTTCTCCCGTTGGACCTGAATACTTTGAAGGCAGGGATTTTGAATTCCCTTTATCTTCTATAATACCAAATATGTAAAGAATCTCGCAAATAGAAGAGCTAAATTGTTTGAAAAAGAGGCTGAAAGTTAAAATTCTGTAATAAATTCCTGAAGTTATCTTTTTGGTGTTTTTTTTTTTTTTTCTTTAAGAAATTCTCTTTATCTCTTAAATGTGGAACACAGGAAAAAGTTAGTTAATTGAGGCTTTTAGATCTGTGTTCCTATTAATCAAAGTTTTAATAATATAGATATATATGATAGATCCAGTGTTTGACAAGATGCCTGCCTTGATATTATAATGAAGTTTAGCATGTTAAAAAGTCCCTGTAGTAGAGACCTACATAATTCAGAATTCGGTCTTTCTTTTTCCTATACATGGCAACTGGAAAGTGACAAGTGCATTGGTGTGGATTTGAACAGCTTTAAGAAAGGGATTAATTAGTCCAAGAGGGAGTATTTCCAATGGGATACTTAGCCTTGGAAAAAGGCAACACAATGCAAGCTATCTCTTCTGCTCAGAAAAGCTTTTTGGGTGTCCATACCATCTCTACCAAATCATAAAATCTGTGTTGCTCTTTGTTTTGCAAGTCAAATTGTGAAAAACTTTTCATTCCAATGTGAGGAAACAAAAAGGATCTTTTAATGAATCATGTTATTAATTCACACCTGTATGTTTTGTTACATCTAAAATTAAATGAAAATCATTTAAGATTTCTCAGACTTTAGAAAAAAGTCAGTATGAAGAAAACCTCCAAGTTTAATATTTGTTGTCATTGCCAACTTAATTGATTATCTTAGGGAAGCAGGTTGTACAGTAGTGACAAAATACGATTTCAAAAGAGAAATATATCATTGAAGTGGTATATTAACTACGAAGTAATCTTAGTGCTTCTAAGGGTTCACAGTCCTTCTGTTACATGTGAAAATAAAGTAAATGCAGTATGCTAAATATTTTTCTACATTCTTCCCTTGTCTTTCGAGGTCACCAAAATTATTTCTGTTAGCCAATTTCCTTCCTATTAGCTCTCACATCAGAGTAACTGCCTTGTAGAATTTCTTTGATGCTGGACATTTATGACATGCTGGACTTTTACTGCTTGAGGCTGTTTCTAGCACATTCACTAATTATGTTTAAATAGGAGCTTGCTCTTATAAAATGGCAAATCTGGATTTTTAGAGCAGAACAGTTAAAACAACACTGATGCAAATCCAAGGAAAGTAGGGTTGAAACAGAAGCCCATTCAGCCAAGGATAACATTGCAACAGAAAAGCAATTAATTAATTTCAGAGGACATATTTCAGGGCTTCCACATTTTTATCCACTCTGAAATACTTCTTTTCTTTAACATATTTGCAATTCATCACCTTTTCAGATAGACAACCTCAGCAATTTAAATGCAGACCTATTGTGCTTTGTTGTTCTTGTTCAGTGATGTAAGACACAAAATTTAACATTTGCCATCCTTCTCTCTGCAACCAATACCAAAAACCAGGCTCTTATGTGACTCCCTATATTGCTGTTTCCTCTACGCCTACATAGATGGTGCAAAATGACAGAGAAAACTCCTAACATGGCAACCATATCAGAGGAAGAGAGAGTAAAGCGACTTTTTTAGTCTGAATTTTTTCCCTAGCTTATGGTATCCATTTAGGCAAGTCAATAAACTTCTTAGAGTCTTAGTTTTACTATTCATAAAATGAGAAATTAAGTTGAAATTTTGCATTTTTCCCAAATTGACCAACTGTATGTAATATTATCATTATCATTATTATTACCATAGGTTTATGTTTATTTTCTTTTATTGAAGTAACTTTATGCAGTAGAAGTACCCAAATCTTAACTGTACAGATCAATGAATTTTTAAGTATGCACGGACCTGTGCAACTACCACTCAGATCAAAGGATAGGTTTCCAGGCCCCAGTAGGCTTGCTTGTTTCCCCACTGAGTTCATACCCTTTAACACTCTCAGACTTCTGACATAGCTTTGCCTTTTCTGCTTTTGAACTTTATGTAAATGGAATTATTCAGTATGTGCTATTTTGTGTCTGCCTTCTTTTGTTCAACAATACGTCTGTGAAAGTCATCCATGTTCTTATTAGTAGTAGTAGCTTATTTTTCATTGTTGTGTTGCATCCCATTGTGTGCATATCACATTTGAGTTGTTTTGAGTTTTTGACTATCGTGAATAAGACTGCTGATAACATTTTTGTAAGCAATAAGTTTTTTTTGGAGGAAGATATGTAACCTGAAAGAGGACTTCTGAATCATAGGTTAATCATATTTTTTACATTAGTACATATTTTTAAAAAGTGTTTCATATATTTTATAACTGTACCATTGTACACTTTTTTATGATTGGTAAATTTTTGCTAACTCATGGTTGTATAATTATATGTTTTTATGGATTCTCAAATGTTTAAGCATTTTTTTTACTTAAAAATATAAGTAATATCTATGATAGTTTGATGTGGTAATTATATTTTGTCTAATTTCCATTAAGACACATATGAAATTATAACAAACAAAATAGGCATCCTGATATAATTTTAAATGCTTTCATGCTAACCATATTTGTTCTAGATAATTGTTCCTGGGTCATTTCCCCCAAGAACTTTTAATTTTTAAAAAGTGTATTTCTACTATATAAACAATATTTTTATTAAAATCACAGCAAAACATAAACAGTTTGAGTTTGCAATCAAAGAAAATTTTAAAAAGAATGCACTTCAGAAAAAAATGTTAACACTATCATGAGTTAATATGAATTAGCTTTTTCGTTGTTTATGCTTACAATGTAACTTATGTAGGAAGTTTTGGTTTAGTATTAGCTAAAGGTTTTGTCAACCATATATGAACCCTAAATTTGTTTTCCAAATGATACCATAAATCTTTTAAAAATTTCATGACTCTGACAACTGTTATTATCTTTATTATTATTAATGATACCTTTATTATTGGCATTGAAAGTAATGGCAAAAACTGTGATTACTTTTGTACCAACCTCATACAATCCATTCTGCCACATAAGTCTTTGAGAATTATTTCACTAGTTTGGAAATAATGTTGCAGGACTTTTCCTTATTTCAGCTAAAAACGAGGTTCTTTGTCCCATGTCCATGAAAATTCAGGCTCACAGACAATTAAATGGTGATTAAGACAGGGTTTTATTGGGTAAAAACGAAGAAAGGGAGGAAACAGGGACTCTTGCAAGGCCAGAGTCTCTGCTAGAGCACTTCCTGCACGCTGTTGGAATCCTAGGTCTACACAGGAAGAGGAGGGGCCAGGCTCCTCCCTGCTGCAAATGGCATGAACTTCCTGAGGCTCCACCCAAATGGGCAGGCTGGTTGGAGTTTCTCCAGGAATCCCCTCCTACCTGGCGGTCTCAATAACATGTATTACATACCACTATCATCCAATGATAAAAACAACATGATGGCAAAAGTACAAAATTTGAAATTGGCTTTGTCTTTCAATGGAATGTAGTTGGTGTGTTATTGTTAATTATCTGGATCATCTTAAAGCAAAACTGGTGCCTCTAACCTTTATATTTGCACAATGGACCATGATTACATATGGCAGACACTGCATTCAATAAAAAATATTTTAGATGAGCACATGTTTTCCAAAATTAAACCTATATATATTTTCCAGTTTCTTTTTCCTGTCAAAATTTGTTTAGAAAACAACAACAAAAAACTAGCGTTGGGGGAGAACTCAGATAAAAATAAAAGGTCTGACTCTTGGGATCACTTCATATATTGGTAATCCCAAATTACATAATCTAGAGCCAAGGATATATTAGTAACCCCAAATTACATAATCTGGAGCCAAGTGTTGATTTTCATGGTGGCTAAACTTGTTTTTGCTAAATTTGTATGATGAGAATAGTAACACAAATCACTGGAATAAAAGAGTAACCAATACTCCGGAGGCTGAGGCAGGAGAATGGCGTCAACCCGGGAGGCGGAGCTTGCAGTGAGCCGAGATCCGGCCACTGCACTCCAGCCTGGGCGACAGAGCGAGACTCTGTCTCAAAAAAAAAAAAAAAAAAAAAGAGTAACCAAAAATGCATACTAAAAAATGAACTAATATTTTGTTCATACAAACATGTTGCAAATTATAATTCTATTTATTTACAATAAGCTTTATTTACAAGGAGGACTTTACCCCGGGACACAGCTGAGCAGTACCCTGAGGATCTAACAGCTACAGAGGACCTCCCATATAAGGCAATAGTATTGCACATGGGAGCTACCTCCATCTCCTGCCTTGGATGCCGGATCAATAACTAGAGATAAGTTGCATCACCACCCTGCTGAAAATGAGCTAGGGCTGACTGAAGGGAAAAAAATAAACACTAAACTGGTTTAATAATTAATTAGACAGATCCAGTAGGAGCTACAGAAATATTCCAGGGATTATATTTTTAGAGTATTTGATTCAGAAGGATAGAATGTAACTATAAATAAGCAAGAATTAATTAACTTGGGGAACATTTTCTCAGGACATGGGATTTAACTCCCTGGTAAGGGACAAAAAGAATGGGGTAAATTTGCTGCTGGATTAGATCCTAGCAATCCAGAAAAAAAATAATGTCTGGTGCTCAGTAAAGTGGAAATATTTGTGTTGCCCTCACAGGTGGTAGAGGATGAAGCAAAGAGACTGAAGGAAGGGGCATGCTAGAATGGCATAATCAATGTCACTGGTGACCAGTAAGTGCAGAAGGTACACCGTTCACCAAGGTCATTAGAAACATGCTGAGTGAGGCACCAGAAGTTCAATGATGACTCTTCTCTTCAGGCTACGGCTAATTGTAGGAGAGGGGAGTCACAGAGCTAGAATTCTTAATACCCATGGAAATAGTGGACTCTCAAAGTAATAGAGGCCAGGAGGCAGCCTTTATCCTCCACAAACCAAAAAGCCACAATTTCCTTGAAATTCAGCAAGATAGGTAGGTGCCCATGGATTTGTTAAATTAAATTTGTTAATTTGTTCAACTTCCGTTACAAAAGAGCAGCTAACAGAGTTTGATCCACAGGGGCCTGAGAAGATGGCATTACTACGGTCAAACTGGATGCACAGTCAATAAAATTGCTGCTTAACCTTTATTATCACATACATACATACATACACAAATGCAAGATACAGAGAGGCCACCACAATTAAGATAAATCAAAATCTCTGGCTAAGTTTCCAGAACGAAGCACGTTTTCTGTTCTAGAATCCTTTGATTGAAGAGTAGTTACGTCCATAGGAAGAAGGACCTTGCCATATGTCCTTTTACAAAGGGAACTATGATCATTTACTCTGATGACTACACACTATGGAGAAAGGAATACTCAGACATGTTAAGGGTTTTTGGGCACACAGTCATACCCGGAGACTCAAAGCATCTTTATATTTCTCCATTAGAGTGGGAGCTTAAGCATACCACATAATACATGAGGTTCTAAATAAAGTGTGGTTCATAATATACTAAATGGATACATGGACCTTGGCCATGCCCACTGGCCATTTTCCCAGGCTTTGAGTGTGTAATTTGAATTGATATGCTAAGAATAACTACCTACATTGGGTCCCAGGCATGAGTGTAAGAGCTATCACACTGAGGTAGTTAAAAGCAAGAGTTTTAGAAATTATCCCTCCTCCCCAACTACAATAGTAAATCTAAAACCATATTCGCACTCAAGAGAGTGGGAACAGCAAAATCAGTTCTGCCATTGATGAATTAAAGGATATAGAAGTGCTGGTCCCCGACATACCTCCACTTAATTTGCCTGGGTGGCCTCTGCTGATACTGGCTGGACTTCAGAGAATGCCTGTTGATAACTGCAGGCTCAGCTAAGTAATGGTGCCAATCACAGATGCCGGTAAATGTGGAAATGGTGCTAGAGCAGATTAATCAGGAGGTAACAGGTGCATAATAGGTGCCCATAAATTTGTTAAACATGTTTTCAACTTCAGTTACAAAAGAGGATCAGAAAGGATCATAGGGATTTCGTTCATGTGGGGCAGACAACAGTCTTTATCTAGTTTTAACTCAGGACTATGTTCACTTTGCTCCCGTTTTATGAAATAGTCTGAGGACATCTGGATTACTAGGACACCCCAAATGCCATTACACTGATTTATTTCATCAGTGAATTTATTTGTATTGAGAAGGACAAGAAATAGGTGGCAAACATTCAGGTAACTTTGGTAAGATATGCATTCCAGAGGGCAGGCGATTACACGAGGAAGATTCAGAAGCCTGTTTACTCAGAAATTGATGATATTTTTAAGTGTCCTGTGCTTGGGGATATTCCCTCCAAAGTAAAAAAATAAATAAATAAATAAACAAATGATGGGAACACTTTGCATGCCCCCAAACAAATAAGCAAGCATCGTTCCCTTTTATGAGTTTTGGAGGAATCATATTCCACTTCTAGGAGCCAGTTCCTTTTCATTCTATATACCAAGTGACATGGAAACTTGCTACCTTTGAGTGGATCTGGAGAAGAGGGCTCTCCAGCAGGTCTAGACTCTGGTACCTGGGCCATATGAACTGACAGATCCTTTGGTTTTTGTAAGTATCTGAGATAAAAATAGATGCTACATAAAATTTGTGGCCAGATCCAGTGGGAAAATCACCACAGCACCCTTACTGAATGTTGAAACAGCTTCCTAAAGGCATAGCTAGAGTGGCATCTTGGAGGCAACACTGGAAAAGGGTGGCATCACATCCCTCAGAATGTACTATATATACTAAATCATAGGCCTCTATATAATTCTGTGCCCTCAAAAGACAGAATACATTAGAATCAATGAGTGAAAACAAGTGTGATCTTATTCACCTTCACTCCCAAAGACACGCCTGGAAACTGTACTTTCCAGCTTCATGACTTGAGTCTGCAGGGCTAGAAGTTCCAGTTCCCAAAAGTGGTGCATGCTTCTCGGGGGACAGGATAGATTTTCCCTTGTATGGAACTACAACTACAAGTTGTAGTTGCTGCCATGACACTTTGGATTCCTTGTACCTAGGGACCAGTAGGTGAGAAGCATCGTCACCATACTATTAGTGGTACTTAGCAACACTGAGCAGCAAGAGAACGTTGGGCTGGTTTTATCCAATGGAGGCATCAAGGAATATATGTGCAACACAGGTGAAGCCTTTGAGGTGCCTGCATACTTTCTTGCCACATCGTAACTGCAAATAAAGCCATGCAGCAAACCTGGCCTAGGAAGGTGCTATGGAATATATGTTTGTGTCTCTCCAAGATTCATATGTTGTGTGTCTCTTCCCAGTTCCCAATGTGATGATATTCAGAGGTGGGGCCAACTGAGGGGTAATTAGGTCATGAGACTAGATTCCTCATAAATGGGAGTAGTGCTCTTATAGGTAGAGACCCAGGACGGATGATCTCTGTCTCTGGCATGTAGGACACAGCCAGAAGGCAGCTTCCAGTCAGAGAAAGGGGTCTCGCCAAGGGCCCAACCATGCCGGCTCCCAGATGTCAGGCTTCTAACCTCTGTATCTGTGAGAAATAAATGTTGGCACTTTATCCTTCCCATTCCACAGTATATTTGAACCCTTAGTTATCATAACCCTCTCTCTTAGTTCAAAGCACCCAGGAAATATGTGTTGTCATGCCAAGTAAGCCATGGAGCCAAAGGAGGAAAGGGGATTTTAGCATAGATAGTGTAAACAAGGAGTTGATTATTACCAGTTTTGGTACTAATATCATGTGCAGCAATGGGTCTGAAGCTTGTCCCATTAACCGCTCCTAAGTGTTTCCTCAGCGAGAGAAACCTATGGGAGCCTTGGAGGACCTGGCTGTAAAAACGCCCTCTTCAGATCTCCTTCAGCAAAGGGAAGAGGAGGAAGTTTCTATGAAATTCATTTCAGCTGCTGCACTCTGAAATCGCTCACCAAGTTCACACTGAAGCTACAGTTTTCACTTAGCTGTTTCCAACCAATGCCTAAACGGAATAGGGATACGAATGAAGGCTCTCCACGAAAGCCATCAGACTTTTCTATCCTGCGACTTCGGCACAGGGACTATCTGTGAGCCCCACCCAAACTCTTTTAGAACTGCACAACAGGCCGGGCGTGG
>NW_022161540.1:0-14151 GCF_008728515.1 Papio anubis
TAAAATGCATGCAAAATAATGTTGCATGCAGACAGACAGACAGACAGGCACACACACACACACACACACACACACGCAGGTCTGAACAGAAGAAAGGAGAGAGGAGAGCAGCTCCTTGCGAGAGAGAGAGAGAGAGACACAGAGAGAGAGATGGACAGAGATGGAGAGAGAGACATAGAGAGAGACAGAGGGACAGAGAGAGAGAGAGAGACAGACAGACACACACACACACGCAGGTCTGAACAGAAGAAAGGAGAGAGGAGAGCAGCTCCTTGCGAGAGAGAGTGAGAGAGAGACAGAGAGAGAGAGACGGACAGAGAGGGAGAGACAGACTGAGAGACATAGAGACAGAGAGAGACAGAGGGACAGAGAGAGACACACAGACAGACAGACACACACATGCAGGTCTGAACAGAAGAAAGGAGAGAGGAGAGCAGTTCCTTGCGAGAGAGAGAGAGACAGAGAGACACAGAGAGAGAGATGGACAGAGACGGAGAGAGAGAGACAGAGCCAGAGAGAGACAACAGCCAGGATAATTGCACTCAGATCATTTGGAAATGTGTCAAATAAAGATTTCCTGTTCTCACTTCAAAACATTTTTATGAGTTCCATGGAAGAGAGAGATAGAATATTCATTTCAATGAAGATGTAATGGGTGGTCTAGAGAGCTAAGAGGAATGTTTGCTCTCAACTTCAAGTTCGGTCTAATTTGTACATCCTCAATGACGGCTAGACTTGGAAACTGGGCATTTCGGATCAAATGGTTGCCGATACCGAGATGTGGAAGCTGAGTCCCTACTTAGTGGATTTAGCCACAGGGAATTCATTAATTGACTCACTATCTTTGTCAACCATTTCAGCAAACTGAGCTATATCTCCTGCATATTCTATTATTATATTATACTATATTATTGTAACAAAATAGGTATACTAGTGAGGGAAGAGAGAGACCCTCTCATATTGTTTTACATTGTTTTATACTCAGTACCTGTTTTAAGAAGAAACAAGGAAGTGAAACCAAAGGCAGGCAGCCCGGCGCCAGGCAGCAGAGCCGAAACCAGGCCTGGGCCTGCCTGGCCTAAACGTAGTAGTTAAAAAAAATCAGCTCATGACTTAGCAACCGATGTTATCCGTAGATTCCAGACGTGGTGCGGAAGAACATTGTGAAACTCGCTGCTCTGTTCTGTTTCCGTCTGACCACCGGTGTGTGCAGCCCCCGTCCCGTGCCCCCTGCTTGTTCAATCCAATCCACGACGCACAAAGTGGCGAAATCTCTAGTGCCGTGAGCCCTTCAAAGGGACAGAAATTGTGCACTCAGGGAGCTCGGATTTTAAGACAGTGAAAGCTTACCGACACTTCCAGCTGAATAAAGGCCTTCCTTCTACAACTCGGTGTCTGAGGGATTTTCTCTGTGGCTCGTCCTGCTACGCTAGCCTGGTGTGGTGGCTCCTGCCTATAATCCCAGCACTTTGGGAGGCCAAGGCAGGAGGATCACTTGAAACCAGGAATTTGAGACCAGCCTGGGCAACATACTGAGACCTCATCTCTATGAAAGAAAAAGAAATATACAGATACCTTCTTTCCATGTAGCTTATATCTGCTAATATGCAAATATAGAAATAAGCAACGAAGGAATATAAACAAGATCTGCATCCTAACTTAAAGGTTTTTTTTTTTTTCTGTTTTAAAGTCTATAGTTGATTAAACACTGTATTTACTGGAATTTTATAAATCCCCCCCTAGTGTGTTATAAATTAATAATTTGCTGTCTTGATTTGTGTGCTGTCTGTGTAATTCCGTCAATTATTAATGAATACATTTATTACATATAAATAATAAAATTTCCATCTCCGGCCGCGGCCAACGCTTCATGTTAATGTACTGAGAATAGCACATAAATAATGAAATAAAAGTAAAGGAAACAATGGTCTTGGAGTTGCCAAGTGTTCGTTGTTATTCGTTTGAATTGGTTGTTATTCAAATGCTTCAAAGTAATGTCTGAAAGTGCAAGTTGGGAGCTCAAACTTTGTATAGGGTACATTTTAAACCCACCCTTGTATGAATTAAAAGGGAGGTGCAGGGGCGAGCGTGATGGCTCAGCCCATCATCCGGCATGTTGGGGAGGCGAGTGGGCAGATTCACGAGGTGGGAGTTCAAGACCAGCCTGGCCAATATGGTGAAACCCAGTCTCTACTAAAAAATGCAAAAATTAACTGGCCGTGGTGGTGCTTGCCTGTAATCCCAACTACTGGGGAAGCTGAGGTGGGAGGATCAGTTAAACCTGAGAGAGAGGGAGAGGGAGGGAAGGAGGGAGGGCGGGAAACGGAAAGAGAGAGAGAGAGACAGAGAGAGAGAGAGAGAAAGAACCAAAAAATAGGTTGCAGTGAGCTGAGACCGTGCCACTGCCCTCCAGCCTGAGTGCCACAGTGAGACTCTGTCTCAAAAATAAATACATAAAAATAAAAATATATTGTAATTAAGAAAATTGAAATCGCTATCACAAGCGCTTGTAGGCAGACACCTCTCCCCATGATCTTTTTTTTTTTTTTTTTTTGAGATGGAGTTTGCTTGTTGTTACCCAGGCTGGAGCACAGTGCCCGCGATCTTGGCTCACTGCAGCCTCTGCCTGCGGGTTCGTGGTTCTCCTGCCTCCAGGCTCGAGGTAGCTGGGATTACAGGTGCCCGCCACCTCCCACCAGCTAATGTTGTATTTTAGTAGAAATGAGGGTTTCACCGTGTTAGCCAGGCTGGTCTCGAGACTCCTGACCTCAGGTGATCCACCTGCCTCAGTCTCCCAAAGTGCTGGGATGACAGGCATGAGCCACGGCAGCCCAGCCATCTCTTTCTTGAATGTGAGTCTTCTTTCCCTCGAGGACGGGTTTTATTTGATCAAGCAGCCTGAGCGTGGGTGATGTGTGACCTCACTGGCAAAAGAACACAAGCGTGGGCGGGGAAGAATCCCTCTCTCTTGGTGGCTCACACCTGTAAAATCATGGGAGTCCAGACTCAGCCAGCCAGCGTCTATCATCAACAAGAGCCGAGGCAGGTGGATCCTGAGGTCAGGGAGGATTGAGACCAGTCCTGGTCAACATGAGTGGCTTATCTCCTCCATCTTGTGTGTGTAATGTATATAATAATATATAGATATATATATGTCTTTTTCCTGTAATATTATATATATGTATCTGTATATATATATGTATGTAATATATGTAAATAATATATTATGCTTATATATGTGTATGTGTATGTATATGTATATGGCATAATGTGTGTATATGTAATGTGTATTCCTCATGTCTCATATATGTAATATGTGTGTGTATGTGTGTGTGTATGTGTATATAATGTGTGTATAATGTGTGTGTATGTTTATATGTAAATGATGTGGTGTGTGTGTTATGTATCATCTTATAATATATTATACATATATATATATAATAATATATATATGTATATCGTATATATATATATATATGTACACATATACATGCCCTCCCCCCTCTGCCTCTCCCTAAAACTCCCCATATATACAATATCTATACACATATATCTCTAAAACTTTCTCCCTAAATATACAAAATATATACAAATATATGCATATATACACACACACAGAAATGCTTCACGCCTGTCCTGCTTTGTTGTTCTTGCACAGTTTCTGACGAACCTTTTGAAAGGAGACAAGCAGACATACATCTATCTCCGTCAGCAGAGGGGTGACTTTGAATAGAATGGGAGGCAGGTTTGCCCGAAGCATTTCCCAGCTTGACTTTTCCCTTCAGCTTAGTGACTTGGGGGACCCCAAGATTTATCTTCTCTTCACCATGGTAAAGGACACAGCTCGGTGTATTAACCGGTTTATTACAAAGGATGATGGACAAGGTGAAGCAGGTACACGTGCATTCACCAACCAGCGAGTCCCCAGTCCGTCTGGCAGGGTTTAAGGAGGCTCTGTTAGATGACCAGAATACATCACTTCATCTGCCATTGGCCATTAAACTCCATCTCCATCCCCCTCTCCTTTCTCTGGAGGTTGGAGGTAAAGTTGAAGGCAGGTGGATCACCTGAGGTGATTTTTTTTGTTTTGTATTTTGAAATCAGAAGTGGGGGAGGAACACCATGTTGGCCAGGCTGGTCTTGAACTCTGGGCACTAGCTGTCTGCCTCGGCCTCAAAACTGGATGGCCCTAACAATTGTTGGTGCAATGGGGAGAGAGTTAGTAACCACTGTGAGGCGGTGGCTCCCGTCTGTCATCTCAGCACTGGGAGGCGAGGGGTGATCACCTGAGATCAGTAGGGTTGAGACTAAGCGTGACCCGACATGGTCAGGCTTACTGTGTTTCACCAAAAATACAAAAATTAGCCAGAGGTGGTGGCTCCCAGCCTGTAGTCCCAGCTACTTGGGAGGTATGTTGGGAGAATCCCTTGTCAATGAGGAGAAAATGATCCAGACTGTTACTGTGTCTATGTAAGAAAGAAGCAGACATAAGAGACCTCATTTTGTTCATATGCACGAAGAAAAATTCTTCTGCCTGAGATGCTGTTAATCTATAACCCTAACCCCAACCTGTGCTTGCAGGAATGTGTGCTGTATTGACTCAGGGTTTAATGGATTAGGGCTATGCAGGATGTGCTGGTAAAAAAGGGCTTGAGAAGGCAGTGTGCTTAGTAAAAGTCATCACGTTCTCTGATCTCAGTACCCAGGGACATGTACACTGCGGAAGGCGGCGCGAGGGACCTCTGCCCAGGGAAAGCCAGGTGTGTCCAAGGTTTCTCCGCGTGGGATAGTCTGGCAGAGATATGGCCTCGTGGGAAGGGAAAGACTGGACCTTCCCCAGTCCGACACCCATTAAAGGGTCTGCTGAGGAGGATTAATGAAGGGCCCGGCCTCTCTTTGCAGTTGAGATAAGAGGAAGGCCTCGGTCTCCTGCTTGTCTCGAGACGTAGTGTAAAACCCATTGTATGTTTTATTTACTGAGATAGGGAAAACTTAGGGCTGGGCCAGGCGATGCTAGAGAGACAAAACTGCTCTTTCATACAGCAGATGTTTGCATTCCAGATGTTTATACGGGATGTTTGTATAGATGTTTGTATGTTTGTAGGCGTGCACACCAAAACCCGGCACCTTCGCAATAACCTGTTTATGACCTAGAGATCTTTGTTAGCATGTTTCCCTGCTGACCCTCTCGCTGCTATCACCCTACTGTCCACCACATCCCCTGCAGATGGTAAAAGTAATGATCAATGAATACTGGGGAACTCAGGGCCAGTCCCAGGCCAGCCGCGGTCCTCCCTTATGCGGCGCCGTCCCTGGAGCCCACTGTTCTTTCTATGCTTTGTCTCTGTCTCTTATTTCTTTTCTCAGTCTCTCGGGGTCCACCTGACGAGAACCGCCCACAGGTGTGGAGAGAGGAGAGGGCCACTTGCCGACTTAGACTTGGGAAGTGGAGGGTGGCAGTGAGCTCTGAATCGCTGCCACTACCTCCAGCCTGGGGACGAGAAAGAGGTTCCAACCTCAAATCCTGGGATTACCCTCCTGGCTCCCAGCCCCTGTCCTTAAAACCCTTTCAAAACGGTGCATTTAAGGCAGATACTGCTGTAGTTTGCGTGTATTTCTATCATTCGGTCAACAACCAGGGTTTTAAGACCAGTGTTCTAGGAGCGCAGGCGTAAGTTCCAAATATGCACCAGGCGTGGTGGCTCACATCTGTCATCCCAGCACTTTGGGAGGCCGAGGCTGGGGGATCCGCGAGGTCGGAGATGAGACCATCCTGGCTAACGGTGAAAACCCGTCTCTACTAAAAATACCAAAAATTATCTGGGTGTGGTGGCAGGTGCCTGTAATCCCAGCTGCACCGGGGAGGCGTGAGGCTGGGAGAATCACTTGGACCCAGGAGGTGGAGGTGGCAGTGAGCGAGATGCATTGCCACTGCACTCCCAGCCACAAGGCAACAAAGTGAGACTTCGGTCTCCAAAATAGATAGACAATAAAAGCCGGAAAATAGCCAGCTGGGAATGACCGTCACACCCCTCCGGTCCCTGCTTGACTTGGGAGGTTGTGAGGTGGGAAGGGCAACTTGAGCTCAAGGGATTCAAGACCAGCGTGGGCCATTCCACCAAACTCTGACTCTACAAACTACAAAATGAGCGGGTGTCCTGGTGCACAGACCTACAGTCCCAGGTGCTTGGGAGGTGGAAAGTCAGTCAAAAAAAAAAAAAAAAAAAAATTTAAGGAGACCCAAAGTCAGGCAAGCAAGCTTTAGTGAGCTGCTTGGCTGGGTTTTTAACAGAGTTAGAGCAGGCAGCCCCAGATACAGACGATAGCAGGGTTTTATAGGATCAGAACCAGGTCAGGGGGTGGGGAAGCTGGGTGAGGGGTGCAGGAGAACTGGGTTGGGATTGGGAGAGCTGAGTAGGGAGGGGCAGGTGTCTTGACCACATCCTGGAGACGATTTTTCCAGCTTTGTTATCCGGGGTGAACACACATGTTAACCGCATCCTGTGACTGTCTGGACAAACAGTTATTGGAAGGGTCAGTGAAGAGGCGTGGCATGTAGAGACTGTGAGGCCTGTGGGAGGAGAAGGGAACGGTCCGGCACGGGTGACCTTAACAGAAGGAACCCTTGAGCCCGAGAGGTCGAGGCTGCCGTGAGCCATGATCGCGCCACCGCACTCCAGCCTGGGCCACAGACAGAGCCAGACCCTGTCTCCAAATATATACACATACAGGCCGGGCGCGGTGGCTCACGCCTGTGATCCCAGCACTTTGGGAGTCTGAGGCGGGTGGATCACCTGAGGTCAGCAGTTCGAGACCAGCCTGGCCAACGTGGTGAAACCCCGTCTCTACCAAAAATACAAAAATTAGCCAGATGTGGTGGTGGGTGCCTGGAATCTCAGCACTTTGGGAGGACAAGGCAGGTGGATCACCTGAGGTCAGGAGTTCAAGACCAGCCTGGCCAACACGGTGAAACCCCGTCTCTATGAAAAATCCAAAAATTAGCCAGGCGTGGTGGTGTGCACCTGTAGTCCCAGCTACTTGGGACGCTAAGGCAGGAGAATGGTTTGAACCTGGGAGGTGGGGGTTGCAGTGAGCCAAGACTGCACCATTGCACTCCAGCCTGGGCAACGGGGTGAGACTCCATCTCAGAAAGAAAAAATAAAAAATAGATGTTGCTTTGACCGCAGACACAGCCATGCTGGCCTTTCCAACAACAAACACGGCTGTCCCATCAGATACACTCAGCAAGGATTTCCTTTGTGAGGGTCACTCGAGGTCTAGCAGGGTCATCCCAGGCTGCAACTCAAACCCAGGAGACATGGTCAAAGGCTCCTCCCAGGACGAGATGGGTCAATCAAACAGCAACGCACCTGAAAATCACGTGCAACCGGCGCACGACGGCAACCACGTCCACAGCCCAGGGCTCTCAGATGGTGTAATTCGTCTTGGGAAGGCTTAAAAGCTGCGTGCCATGTTCAGACTCCCAAGGAAGAAGATGGCCCTGCGGAGATACCTGCCATCATCACAGCTGGGAAGGTGAACGGAGGAAGACCTGGAAAAAGAGGAAGGAAATTTAGAATCCCAAAGAGCATAGGGTTTTCGACTGGTGAAGGGAAGAAAGGACAGGTGAATTGTGGTGGAGAATATGGGTAATTCACGCAGAGCCGGCTGTGTGGGAGACCAGAGTTTCATTATTACTCAAATCTGTCTCCCCGATAATTTGGGGATTGAAGTTTTTATTCTTATTCTTATTTTATTTTATTTTACTTTATTTTATTTTACTTGATTTTATTTTATTTTACTTTATTTTGTTTTATTTACTTTACTTTACTTTATTTTATTTTATTTTACTTTATTTTATTTTATTTTACTTTATTTTGTTTTGTTTTATTTTATTTTATTTTATTTTATTTTACTTTATTTTATTTTACTTTATTTTATTTTACTTTACTTTATTTTATTTTACTTTACTTTATTTTATTTTATTTTATTTTACTTTACTTTATTTTATTTTACTTTATTTTATTTTACTTTACTGTTATTTTACTTTATTTTATTTTATTTTATTTCACTTTATTTTATTTTACTTTATTTTATTTTATTTTTTTTTACTTTATTTTATTTTAGTTTACTTTATTTTATTTTATTTTACTTTATTTTACTTTGCTTTACTTTATTTTATTTTATTTTACTTTATTTTACTTTGCTTTACTTTATTTTATTTTACTTTACTTTATTTTACTTTATTTTATTTTATTTTACTTTAGTTTATTTTACTTTACTTTATTTTATTTTATTTTATTTTACTTTATTTTATTTTATTTTATTTTATTTTATTTTTCTGAGACGGAGTCTCTCTCTGTCGCCCAGGCTGGAGTGCAGTGGCACAATCTCCGCTCACTGTAACCTCCACCTCCCGGGTTCAAGTGATTCTCTTGCCTCATCCTCCCGAGCAGCTGGGATGACAGGTGCCCGCCACCACACCCGGCTAATTTTTGTATTTTTAGTAGAGACGGGGTTTCACCGTGTTGGTCAGGCTGGTCTCGAACTCCTGACCTCAGGATCCACCCACCTCAGCCTCCCAAAGTGCTGGGATGACGGGCGTGAGCCACCGTGCCCGGCAGGGGATTGGAGATTTTAAGGGTAATTTGGTGGCTGGGGGCTCGGGAGGTAGAGAGGGCTGACTGGTCAGGTTGGGGGTGAAATCGTAGGGGGTTGAAGTGGGTTCTTGCTGTCGTCTGCTGCTGTGTGGGATGTTTGATATGTGGTTGAGCCAGATTACAGGTCTGGGTGGTGTCATCTCCTGCGTTGGAATGCAGGGTCTGCAATGTATCTCCAACAGTGACCTTAGGTTTTGCAACAGTGGTGTATCCCCAGGAGCTATTCATCCAACAGTGACCTTAGGTTTTGCATCAGTGGTGTATCCCCAGGAGCTATTCATCCGAAAAAGTGACCTCAGGTTTGCATCAGTGGTGCTTGGGAGCTATTCATCCAACCCTGACCTTAGGTTTTGCATCAGTGGTGTATCCCCAGGAGCTATTCATCCAACAGTGACCTCAGGTTTTGCATCAGTGGTGTATCCCCAGGAGCTATTCATCCAACAGTGACCAGGTTTTGCATCAATGTATCCGGGGCTATTCATCCAGCAGGCCTCGGTTTGCATCAATGAATTATGTATCCCAGGGCGCTATTCATCCAACAGTGACCTCAGGTTTGCAGAGTGGTGTATCCCCAGGAGCTATTCATCCAGCCCTGGCCTCAGGTTTGCATCAATGGGTATCCCAGGAGCCAGCTGACCTCAGGTTTTGCATCAGTGGTGTATCCCCAGGAGCTATTCATCCAACCCTGACCTCAGGTTTTGCATCAGTGGTGTATCCCCAGGAGCTATTCATCCAACAGTGACCTCAGGTTTTGCATCAATGGTGTATCCGCAGGAGCTATTCATCCAACAGTGACCTCAGGTTTGCATCAGTGGTGTATCCCCAGGAGCTATTCATCCAACAGTGACAGCAGGGTTTACGCAGCAGTGGTGTATCACAGGAGCTATTCATCCAACAGTGACCTCAGGTTTTGCATCAGTGGTGTATACCCAGAATATTCACCCCAACCCTGACCTCAGGTTTTGCATCAATGGTGTATCCCCAGGAGCTATTCATCCAGCATTGACCTCAGGTTTTGCATCAGTGGTGTATCCCCAGGAGCTATTCATCCAACCCTGGCCTCAGGTTTTGTAGTGGTGTACAGGAGATATTCACAACCCTGACCTCAGGTTTTGCATCAATGGTGTATCCCCAGGAGCTATTCGGGGAGGTTAAGACTGTTGGAGCCAGAGGCTCCATGAGATCCCCTCGTGGTAATTCCTCCTCTTGTAGGTAACTGGTGAGTCCTGCCAAGGCAGACTGGTCCCCAAGCAAGAGGGTTCCCCACCTCCCTGCCCTCCAAGAAAAGGGCCATTGTCAGTTTTGTGTCAGAGTTTAAACTAGAAGCTAAATTCCTTCCAAGAGGCTGCTGGCCTACGGGGAGGAATGAAGACCAGTTTGGGTAGGGAGGTGGGGGCAGTGGCAGAGTCTAATCTCTTTTGCTGTCATATCTTCTTCAGGTATAATGTTCGAAAAGGCGGTTTCAGGAGGATGGGGAGGAACGAGGGGGTCAGGAGAGAGCCAGTTCCTTCATGGCAGTCCCAGGGGGGAGAGTGTGGACACGGCCCCTCCTCCTCCTCTTCCATCATCAGTCCCGGGAGGTATGGACGCCGGCCTCCTCCTCCATCATCCCAGTCCAGGGAAGTGTGGACACATCCTCCTCCTCCTCCATCATCCCAGTCCCAGGGGAGAGTGTGGACACGGCCCTCCTCCTCCTCCATCATCCCGTCCCAGGGGAAGTGTGGACACATCCCTCCTCCCTCCATCATCCCAGGGGAGAGTGTGGACCATCCCTCCTGCTCCTCCTCCATCATCCCGGTCAAGGGGAGAGTGTGGACATCCTCCTCCTCCTCCATCATCCAGTCAGGGAGGGCATCCTCCTCCTCCTCTCCATCATCCCAGTCCCAGGAGAGTGTGGACTGGCCTCCTCCTCCTCCATCATCCAAGTCCCAGGAGAGTGCCTGGACACATCCCTCCTCCTCCTCTCCTCCATTGCAGTCAGGAGAGTGTGGATTCCTTCCCTCCTCCCTCTCCATCATCAGTCCAGGGGGAAGTGCTGGACACCTCCCTCCTCCTCCTCCTCCATCATCGGGGGAGAGTGTGGACACATCCTCCTCCTCCTCCTCCATCATCCACAGGCCAGGGGAGAGTGTGGACACATCCCCTCCTCCTCCTCCATCATCCCAGTCCCAGAGGAGAGTGTGGACACGGCCCCTCCTCCTCCATCATCCAGTCCCAGAGTGTGACATCCCTCCTCCTCCTCATCATGTCCCAGTCCCAGGGGAGAGTGTGGACACATCCCTCCTCCTCCTCCTCCATCATCCCAGTCCCAGGGGAGAGTGTGGACACATCCCCTCCTCCTCCTCATTTGCAGCCCAGGAGAGTGTGGGGCCGCATGCCTCTCCTCCTCCATGCTTCCCCGTAGTCCAGGAGAGTGTGGACACATCCTCCATCATGCAGTCCCAGGGGAGAGTGTGGACTGTCCTCCTCACCTCCATCATCCCAGTCCCAGGGGAGGTGTGGACATCCTCCTCCTCCTCCATCATCGGTCCCAGGGGAGAGTGTGGACCTCCCTCCTCCTCCTCCATTGCAGTCCCGGGGACAGTGTGGGACATCCCTCCTCCCCCTCCTCCATCATCCAGTGCAGGGGAGAGTGTGGACATCCCCTCCTCCTCCTCCTCCATTTGGTCCCAGGGGGCGGGCGGGCTGTCCCTCCTCCCCTCCTCCATCATCCCAGTCCCAGAGTGTGGACACATCCCTCCTCCTCCTCCATCATCCCAGTCCCAGGGGGAGAGTGTGGACGCACATCTCCCCCCTCCTCCATCCCAGTGCAGTGGGTTTCCCACTCCTCTCCTCCTCCATCATCCCAGTCCCAGGGGAGAGTGTGGACACATCCCCTCCTCCTCCTCCTCCATTGCAGCCCCCAGGGGAGAGTGTAGACCACATCCTCCTCCTCCTCCATCATCCCAGTCCCAGGGAGAGTGTGGACTGTCCCTCCTCCTCCTCCATTCATCCAATTCCCCAGGAGAGTGTGGACACATCCCTCCTCCTCCTCCATCATCCAGTCCCAGGAGAGTGTGGACACATCCCTCCTCCTCCTCATGTCCAGGTCAGGGAGAGTGTGGACACATCCCTCCTCCTCCTCCTCCATTGCAGTCTGGGGACAGTGTGGACGGCACATCCCTCCTCCCTCCTCCATCATCCAGTCCAGGGGAGAGTGTGGACATCCTCCTCCTCCTCCATCATCCCAGTCCAGAGTGTGGACCTCCTCCTCCTCCTCCATCATCAGTCCCAGGGGAAGTGTGGACACATCCTCCTCCTCCTCCTCCATCATCCCACAGTCCAAGGAGTGGACATCCTGTCCCAGTCAGGGGAGAGTGGACCCCTCCTCCTCCTCATCATCCCAGTCCCAGGGGAGAGTGTGGACATGGCCCCTCCTCCTCCTCCATCATCCCAGTCCCAGGGGAAGTGTGGGCCATCCCTCCTCCTCCTCCATCATCCCAGTCCCAGGAAATTGCGGACACATCCCTCCTCCTCCTCCTCCATCATCCAGTCCCAGGAGGTGGGATCCCCCTCCTCCTCCTCCTCATTTGCAGCCCCAGAGGGAAGTGTGGACACACACATCCCCTCCTCCTCCTCCATCATCCCAGTCCCAGGGGAGAGTGTGGACACATCCCCTCCTCCTCCTCCATCATCCCAGTCCCAGGGGAGAGTGTGGACACCCCTCCTCCTCCTCCATCATCCCAGTCCCAGGGGAGAGTGTGGACACATCCCCTCCTCCTCCTCCTCCATTGCAGTCCCAGGGGACAGTGTGGACATCCTCTCTCACTCCATCATCCCAGTCCCAGGGAAGTGGACCATCCCCTCCTCCTCCTCCATTACTTTTGATCCCAGGGGGAGAGTGTGGACAAAGGCCCTCACTCCATATAATTTGCAGTCCCAGAAGGACCCAGTGTGACTTTGTCCCCTCCTCCTCCTCCCATTTGCAGTCAGGGGGACAGTGTGGGCACATCCCCTCCTCCTCCTCCATTGCAGTCCCAGGGGAGAGAGTGGACACATCCCCCTCCTCCTCCTCCATTGCAGTCCCAGGGGGTGAGGGTGTGGACACCGCCTCTCCTCCACCTCAATCCCAGGGACTTCAGGTGTACACATGACCCTTCCTCCATCCCAGCCCCAAGGGGGAGAAGGCGTATCCCCTCCTGCATCCCAAACCCAGCGGCTGAGGACTTTGGTGACATCCCCGTGGTCCCCTAATGTCTACCTCTTCATGGAACACCAGGATGAACCCCTCAACAGCCGTTTAATCTGCAGCTGTCCCATACCCGGGGATACGTCTCCTGGTTGGAAATCTCTGCAGTCCAGAATCCCCATAGCCCCCCTGTGTCTCTCCCTGTGACCCTCTGTGTTTCTTCATGAAGCCGGAATCCTCCGGGCTCCCCCTCCCAGGCAGCCCGGCTGGGGCCTCCCTCCTCCTCTCCCTCGCAGCCCGTGCCAAAGACCCTTCAGTTGGCGGTGGCCCCTTTGCTTTTTATTATTTTAATTGGTGCTTGAGCCCTGCAGGTTTACGACCCCCGTGTTTACACTAACTGTACTTTAATAACTCACCTAAGAGCTAACAGGAGCGTGGGGTTCTATAAATGTTTTCATTCACACAAACCCACCCAGCTCTTTCCATCCACACCCAGTGTGGTCGGGACATAAAATCCCCGGCCGCCCTCTTCCCGTTTCTTTAAACGTTTCCAACAGCCTCTGACTTTTATGTTGTGTGCTTGTCTAAGGCCGTTGACACCCCCCGCTAGAGCCCCATAAACCACCGCTTAGGAAAATCTACGTTTAGCACCTGCCCTGTGTGAGAGGGGCAAACCCCACAGAAACAAAAACCCCACTGTTCCCAGAGCTCTCTTCGGGTAAGAAAACGCACTGGGGGGACCTCAGGGAAACAGCCAGACGCCCAAGAATGTGTGCCTGAAGATGCCTTCGCGTTTTCTCTGTCCGTCCTCATCTTTCGGAGCCTAGGACAGCTTTTCTTATCCCAAGAAATTAGGAAAAGATTTCATAGCCTAAGAAAGGATTCCATCCTAAGAAGTCGGGCTGGGCTGTGGGACGTTGGGAGTTTTACAGGACCAGGTAAGGGGCCCACTGAGGGGACATTGAAGGTATCTATCTATCTATCTGTCTATCTATCTATCTACCTATCTATCTGTCTATCTATCATCTATTATCTATCTATCATCTATCTGTCATCTATCTATCTATCTATCTATCTATCTATCTATCTATCTATCTATCATCTATCTATCTATCTATCATCTATTATCTATCTATCATCTATTATCGATCTATCATCTATCTATCTATCATCTATCTATCTATCATCTATCTATCTATCTACCTATCTATCTGTCATCTATCTATCATCTATTATCTATCTATCATCTATCTGTCATCTATCTATCTATCTATCTATCTATCTATCTATCATCTATACATCTATCTATCTATCTATCATCTA
>NW_022161541.1:0-14086 GCF_008728515.1 Papio anubis
ACACTAAGCAGTTTCTCAGAAAGCTTCTTTCCAGCTTCCACATGGGACCCTGGCTCTGCCCTTAGCAGTGGGCACCTGACTAATAACCAGTGTCTGTGCTTCCAGCTTCCTATCTGCAATGGGGGATGCTGCAGTGTTTATCTCAGAGGATTACTGTAAATGTTAGTTGAGTGAAAACACAGGAAAACTATAAAATTGTGCCTGGAAAAATCACAAGTCAGGAGAGTGTGGTCGGAGGCAGGGCATAGGTGGCATCTTGAAAGGGGCCCTAGAAAGGCTTCCAGGTCCTGTGGTGAACCATTTTCTGGCATGAGTTCAACTCTCATAGTGTACTGTTTGTGAAAATACATGGCATTGTAGGCTTAAGATATTTGTGCTTTCCATCTGTGTGTTATATTTTCAAAAAAAAATTTGTTTTAATACATGAGAATTAGAAAAAAAAAAATCCTGGAGATCTTCAGACCTCCAAAGCTGGGATCCAAGTCTGTTTCTTTGAGGGGATCCCTGCTAATGTTTGGGTCATGGACAGAGTTAAAAGGAACTTACAGTGAAGTAAATTTGGAGACAGAATATAGGTAGTGGCAGCAGGGTGGTGGGGCCTGGAAGCCGGGAGGGGGGCTGGGCCTGCTTGAGTGGGAGCAGGGGGAAAGCTGATTGTTTCGTCTCCTCCCAAGTGCCAGAGTAACCTGTAACCCTTCCACAGATTGTGATGCGGGCCTGGAGCTCTGCACTGAGCTGCACGTTCTCAGTGCCCAGTTGCCCAGGCAGCAGCTCACTTCAGATGATGGAGATGCAGAATATTTGGTGGCTTCTTCTGTGTTTGGAGAGCCCTGGGACTTTGATTCCATTTGTCATTGTTTTGTGTGGGGTCGGGATGTGCTTTCTGTCATGCAACTGCGTCCACTGCCACCCATATTTACCAATTCATCTGTAAGGGAACCCTAAAGCCAGCCCCCTAAAGAGATAGTCTCTTTAGATGGGCTCCTAAATCGACTGTTGGACCCCAGGGGCCCCAGGAATGAGAATGCTCAGGAGAGAATAGAACACTATCAGTCCAGGGGGCAGGGCAGGAGGTGGAGTGGGGACTGGGGCTTCTCTCCAGTGCTCACACCCAGCTGCCTGGGAGTGGTCAGGATGCCAGGGTAAAGCCCCAAACACCATGATGCTGGGGCCATGGACTGGCTTCTTAACAGAATTAAGAGCATCCAAAAAGGGCAGGCCCTCAGCACCTGGGCACTAGCCGCCCTCCCTTCTTGGGCGCCCCTGGGCCGAGGCTCCTGACTGTGCTGGGCTGGCCTGGAGCAATGGCGACCCATGAAAGACTCTGATTAGACCGTGTTCCATGTGTTTCCAGAAGAGACATGTGCGTCCCAGCTGAAATTGTGCACTGTTCCCCAGCAGAGGGCTCCTGGCTGAAAGATTCCTTGATAAGCATGTGCAGAAAACTGTATTCGCTGGAGCTTTATGGAGAATAGGACATCCTCATCACTTTAATAATCTTCATGAAGTTAACCTAGAAGAAAGTCAGCTTATTCATGTCTGCTGCTCCTTTAAAAGTCAACACCAATGCAGTGGCAGGAGGACAGGCAAGCTGGGAATTTTGAAAAGTGAGGTTTGATCTCCAGCTCTGGTCCCTGCCAGGCATGACCTTCACATCTTCTTTCCCCAAGGTCCAGGCCCCCATTTGCAGAGACCGACAGTTCCCAGAGTGACTTTCCTCAGAAAACAGGATCTTGGAGGAGACAGTCAGAGGAGGGGGCTTCGTCCTCCCCTCTGCACAGCCCCCTGTAGGGATTGGAAAGCGAAGATCTCTGCCCACGAAGTGGCAGTCACCCCAAGCTGTGGTGTGGGAGGAAGCCTAGGGAATATAGGTTGGTGCTGGGACAGCATTTCCTGGTCCTGACTTGAGATGTTAAAACTCCTATTATTCCCACTTCTCCTTTGTGGGAGCCCCTGCCCCAAATCACGGATTATGAGGGTCACCTGGGGAGGATGGGTTTGGAAGTGCTTTGTGAATGACACAGTGGGCCTTCACATACCTGTCACTGGCCCTTTGACCTTGAATACTAAATGCCTGGGATCTCCAGGTCTCAAGGTCTAATCCTGGAAGGGTGTCCCAGTGGAATATTCTACAACACTTCCTGGGATGTCCCTTGCTTATATCTGTCTACCAGCCCCTTTAATTCTGTTCTCTCAGCCTTAGAGAGCTTGCCTAGGGGCACAAGATGGTACTGGGCTGAACTTCTCTTTGGAAAAGGTGATTACCTCCTCATTTCAGCTGTCCCTCTTCCTTACTTGCCCCATGGAATTCCAGAGTTCTGTGCAGCATTTGCCAGACATGAGAGGGAGAACTTCTAGGGCAGCGATCTGCCCTGGGTGGGGACAGAGGAGTGTTCTAGAGTCTGGGTGCTTCTCTGGGAAGTGTGAGCCTGCCCAGGGGTGATGGAGATCCCTGGGAGCCAACATGTTGCCAAAGTCGGGAAAGATGCTGCTCTTTCCCATCACCTTTGGGATCTGTGGAGTTGTCACCCCTGACCTCCGGTCTCCTCACCCAATGCATTCTCCACCTTCCCTGACCTGTGTCAACCCTCATGTGAGGTTTATCACCGCACCAGTGCCTGCCTCTCTGCCTCCAGACCCACGGCTCATGGCTCTCTCTCTCTTCACCCCTTCCTTGCTTGTTCCCTCTTCCCCTAGAGCCCATTTCCATCCATACCTCACTGTGTCTTTCACCACATCCTTACATGACCCTGCACCTCTCCAGCCCACCTTTCCTTTGAAGGAGTGAATGGCGTGCCATCCCAAAATGTGCCAAATTGGTATATTGATAATTTTATGTTAAAAACATTGAGAAATTGTAGTTTTAGAAAGGGTGAGCTGACGTGCCTCTTCCTGCATGTAGCAAGCCATAAAGACTCCTCTGGGGGTGGCACCCCCACACCAGAGCGAGAAGAGAGCCATTAGCCCCAGAGACTGGGGACTGGGGGCAGCAATGGACCCGGAAGTAAGCCTTGTAGTATACTGGTTTTATATTCCCACATATCACCTAGAGGCTACCCTGGAAATTTACTGCCCCTAGCCAGATTCTGCTTGGCCTTGTCATTTCTTCTCAAATGTATTATTCTTTGTCTAAAAAGTACAAAAGCATCTTGCTTTGGCTGCTTCTTCAGACTTCACTAACTTGGGAAGATCCCCATGTACCTTTAATACTAATACAATGTGTCTACTTTTCTCTTGTTAATGCGCTGGGTTTCAATTTGGTTTCTAGATCCGGCCAAGGAACTCATATAAAAGTGCTAAGTGAGATTGGAGGTGATCTCCGGGTCCCCACAGAACATGGCACAGAGCCCAGGGCCTCCCTCACTGGCTGGGACACTGCTTATTCTGGAACTACTGCAGCTAAGACCTGGGACCTCTGACCCAAGCTGGCAGAGGCAGGGTTCTTACTGCCAGCCTTCCAGGTCTCTGCTGTGGGCTGATCTAGGTGAGAATGGTTAGATTTGTGTCTTTTTTTCTCTCTAAATTGGGATTGACAGGAGAAAACATTTGTGAGCTAGTTCTTTGTGTAAAAAGCGACTTTTAGTGTTTTTACGAGTTCTCTAGATTTCTATTTGATCCTTTTGATCTCAGAGATGGTCTTTGTTTTCCTTTCTCTCTGTCCTTTTCTGCTGCTTGTCATAAGGAGAGGAAGTGTCAGGTAGAGAACACAGGCACAGGTCCTTCAAAGACTGCTGTGTCCCCGGCGCTTGGGTTTGTAGTGTTTGTCAGACCCATGTCTGCCTAAGCAGACTGTGCTGTGGGTCCCTGAAACAAAAAAACAAAAGGGATGGGGCTCCCCTCTTGCCTTGCTTTGTGTCCTGAGAGCTTGACTGTGTGACCAAGGAGGATGCCTCACTGGTCTCTGCCATCTGAAGGGCACAGAGTGTGGTTCTGTGTCTGGCAGCATTCTCACCAGGCTGGGGACCCGAGACACATGAGACCCGGGCAGTACTCTCTCTCTCTGTATGTGTCAGGTTCCATGGAGTTTTGTTGTAAGACGCCAATTCGTAAGGGCTTTTTTCATCTCATCCTTGTTGCCCTGATTAGTGCTGGGAGACTCCCATTCCAGCATCACCTGCCCAGTGTCACAGTGAGTGAATCTGAGGCTGAAGGTGTCTCAGCTTCCATGGGAGACTGAAGGCATGGGCTGCACAAGCACTCTCCTTACCTGCACGTGGCAATGCAGGTCTTTGCTTTCTTCATCCATCTCTGAGAGTGAATTTTTGGATCGTGGGCTGCCTCTTCTGCACCCAATGCAGAAGCACCCCTTGTGTTCCGGTAACGATGGAAAGCTACCTCCTGGTCTTTCCCCAGAAAGGCAGATTAAGGCGCTACTGGAACATATGCACCAGTGCAGATCCGAATTGGCCATGGCCAGAGATGGATATGTGTTTAAAACATGTTAGAGAGTGTTCATTCTAAACAATTGGTCTACTGGCATCTATGGGAAGGTCACACTGACTGAGGAACACAGAATGTACTATGATTAGTCTTAAAACATCCCTTAACAAAATTAAGGAACCAAAAGCTGACCTAGAGCAGAAGTTGAAATCCGCTCCCACCATAATCCTCCTTCTCCACCCACTTATACCCTCAACACCCCCAACTCTCACCCCTGATCCCACCAGAGAATCTAATGGATTTCTAGATCTCCAGTCTGAACCCTCCTCCCCAACACCCAGCCCCATCTCCTCGGCCTCTCCCTCCTCAGCAAAATCCTGTGACTCCCCCAACCTTCCCCCAAACCCTGTAGACAGCTGCCTGCTTAACCTCCCTTTCCCGGCGTGACCTACCAAAAGCTTTCAGCCTGATCTGAAAGTGCGAGGTACACGGGGCATTTGTGGAAAAGCCGGCAGCCAGGAAGTAGACCTGGCACAGGCTCCAGGGACACACAGCGAGGCTGGCTTTGTGCCTTGTGTCCCCTCCTACACCCCAGGGTCTTGTCATCAGACCTCCTCAGCTCCAGACCTCCCTGTGCAGTAACCCCCTCCTCAAAGAATTCACATCCCTGGACAACAGTGGGCGTTTTAAACCGTAAAACCCATTCTGCTCCTACTTTCAGAAGATCCTACCAACTTTAGAGATTTGGAGAGATAAGCAGCCATCTATCACCCCACTTATGGGGACCTTGACTGGATACTTGGGGGTATGCTTGCCTCCCATGATCGTATTGCAGTTACAAGACAGGCCACATGACTTGGGGACCCCCCGCCACAGAGGAAACAGGTGGCTGGAGCCCCTCCCTCATCCTCCTGCTAATGACAAGGAGCTAGCTCAGCTAGATGCTGATATTCAGGGCCTGAAAGGTGTGGTATCAGAGGCTTTCCTCCTAAGGTGGGTTGGTCTAAGGTTGAATCGCATATCCAAAAGGAGGAAGAGCACCTCAGGGCTTTTGTTGAGAGACTGATGCAAGTTTCCAAAAGCCTACTGCGTTACAGCTTGAAGTTCCAGAGCATAGAAATCTTCTAATTTCTGCTCTGGTTAGAAATCTTCTTCCTGATTTAAAGAGCAAATGTTGGTTGGGCTGGTCAGTCTGTAAGTGATACAATAGAAGCAGCTATACAGTTCTTTGAAAATAGCTTGCAGGAAAAGAGAAAAAAGGAAATGAAATCAACAGCCCTGGCCTTACAGCTTGAATCATTGCAGACACAAAGACAGGCCTCTGAGAGAGATTCAAAGTCCTCTTGTACTTTTGGTCAGCCACGGGGCTTTTCTAGTTTGCCTTTGGAAGTTTGCAGATATTGCAACAAGCTGGGGCATTGAAAAACTGCTGTCCCATACTTGAAAAAAAGAAAGGAAGAAACCCTCCCTAGAAGCCAACACCTTCAAAGCTCATTTTTCCCTTTCCGTGGGACAGTACCCCATTAATGGATGGGGTCAACTGATTCTCAGTCGCATTCCAGATCCTACTTCTTAAAGTGGAGGATCAGGAACTGGATTTCAAAACTGACATGGATGCAACTTTCTCTACTATCAGCTGAGGGGAATGAACTCTGCCTATTCCTGATTCTATTCAAGCTGTTGCAGTCTCTGGGTAACCAATTTCATTGCCCATATCTCAGGCCACTCCAGTAGCTGTAGGCCCTCTTAACACCCACCACATCTTTCTAGGTTCTGACTCTTCAGCAGCAAACCTTTTAGGTAGAGATTTATGATGTCAGTTTAATGATACCACACAATGGAATAAGAAAGCCATTTTTATTTCTGTCTTCAGACCAAGCTTCAACCTTCCTACTCTCTCTCATGGAAACCCATCTTGATTTAAATTCTTCTAAAGATGATACCATCTTAAAAGATATTCTGGACAGGTGTGGTGGCTCACGCCTCTAAACCCAGCACCATGGGAGGCCGAGGCAGGTGTATCACGAGGTCAGCAGTTGAGATCTGCCTGGAGCCAACAGGGTGAAATCCCTGCCTTCACTCAGGCCAGGTTGAGCCAGGCATGGTGGCATCAGCCTGAATCCCAGCGACAGGAGGCTGAGGCAGGAAGTATTTGAATCGGAGCAGAAAGTTGCAGTAAGCTGAGATCACACCCTTCCTGCACTCCAGCCTGGGTGACAGAGTGAGACTCTGTCTCAAAAAAAAAATTTAAATAAATAACAAATAAATAAATAAAAGAGAGATGTCCCAGTTAAAGTCTCTGGGCTTCCCATGCAATGAGGTTGGACTACACGCTGAGTGGTGAACCCGTACACACTGCACATGGAAGGGAGTAAACCTTTCCCATCTGTGGTTCAGCACCCCTCTCAGGAGATGCAGAGTGAGGAATTGAATTTGCAAGAGACTCGCTTTCACAGTGGGGTGTATTTCTTTTTTTTTTTTTTTCTTTTTTTGTTTTGAGTGGGAGTTTAAATCTTGTTGTCCAGGCTGGAGTGCAGAGGCATCATCTTGGCTCACTGCAACCTCTGCCTCCCAGGTTCAAGTGATTCTCCTGCCTCACCCTCCCAAGTAGCTGGGATTACAGGTGCACGCCACCATGCCCGGCTAATTTTTTGTATTTTTAGTAGATACAGGGCTTCACCACGTTGGCCAGGCTGATTTTGCACTCCTGACCTCAGGTGATCCACCCGTCTCAATCCAAAAGTGCTAGGAGTATAGGTGTCAGCCACCGCACCTGGCCAGGCTTACTTATTTTTACCACTTCACCCAATGACAACCCAATCTTACCAATACAGAAAGAAGGCAAGTTGTATTCAGATGTAAATAAAATATATCTATTTGTACAAATGTGCGGTTTCATACAAGCTGCTTTGTACTTCCCCTCACACTCCCTATGCCCTTATCCGCTACTGTGCTTCCACCAGTTCCCGGGCTGACACCGCCTAGTTCACGGTCAGCGGGCTCTCTGCTTCTGACTTCTTCCGGGATCGCAACGTTCTCACCCATGGTTTCTTGCATTTTGCTAATTACCACAGACTTTCATGACTCAGGGACACTGTGGGTCCTCAGTATTTCCTCTCAAACTTTAAAGTCGATGTGAATTCTGTGGGTGTCACCCAGGGCCCCACCTTGTGTAGTATATTGATGACCTCTTGCTTTGAACAACCACACAGGGTGCCCAAGCCTCCCTCATTCTCCTGAAGGTCGAACTGAATGAGGTGTAAATCCTCCAGATGTAAACGCCAATGCGTGCAAATAATGTCACTTACTTAGACATGAGATATCTCTAGGGCTTCAAATACATAATGCATCTCACAGGCAAAATTGATGCCAGTTAAATGCAACCTCTGCAGGAGACGTTTTTTAGCGTTGTGTCTCTAGAACTGTATTAGGCTGCTAATAGGGACCAGTGATTACTGGAAAGTGGGAGAAAAATCCCTAGAGTGAGGACAAGTATTTGAAAATTCTAGTCAGTTCTCTACCCTAAATTCATGTTGATTGATATTCAAAAGGAATCCTGCAAGTAGCCTTAATAACATTAGTTCCAGGAAATATTAAAGCACAGAAAATAAGGTAATACTCATCCACACACACAGATATTTGACAAAAGATTTGTGAAAGGCTCCCGTCTCCATCCAGCCTCAGCTCCTCTGCAGTGAGTGTAATTACTCAGGTTGTACAGTATACTTTTAGTATAATTAGTTTTAATTTTATAGACTAAAAATACTGTGTTTTAAAAATTAATAATATGACAGCAACTTACATGATTGAAATTTTGTTTAATTTCAATTAATTTTATGTTTGCTTTTTAAAATTTTATTTTATTTTTTTAATTTTACTTAAGATAAGCATTTGCTGAATGCGCAGGTTTGTTACATATAGGGACATAAAGACAGTGGTTTACAGCACCTGTCAATGCATCATCTCGGAGCGAGTTTTGTTTGTTTTGTTTGAGCTTTTGTTTCTTTTTGAGACGAGTCTCGCTTCTGTCGCCTCCTTGCGGAAGGCTGGAGTGCAGTGACCGGATCTCAGCTCACTGCAAGCTCCACCTTTTGGTTTACCATTCTCCCAAGGCCAGTTCTCCCCGAGGCTGGGACTACAGGCGCCCCACCACCTGCCCAACTAGTTTTTTGTATTTTAGTAGAGACGGGTTTCACCAGGTTAGCCAGGATGGTCTTGATCTCCCAACCTGTGATCCGGCCCGCCTCGGCCTCCCAAAGTGCTGGGATTACAGGCTTGAGCCAATCACTGGCCATCTTCTCGTTTTATTACCGCATGCATTAGGTATTTGTCCCACTGCTCCCTCCCTTCCCTACTCTCCCTCGGAGGTGACAGGACTGGTGTGTGATGTTCCCTCCCAGTTCATGTGTTATTGTTCACTCCTACCTATGAGTGAGTAGATGCTGTGTTTGGTTTTTTTGTTCCCCTTTTCGTTAGTTTGCTACTGAGAATAATGAGCCTCGCTTCATCCATGGCCCTGCAAAGGATACGAACTCATTCTTTTTATGGCTCCCTAGTACCCTTTTCTTGGTGTGCGCCACGTTTTCTTTATCCAGTCTATCATCTGGTGGCATTTGGGTTGGTTCCAGTCTTGCTATTGTAAATAGTGCTGCAATAAATATATGTGTGCATGTGTTCCTTACAGCAGAATGATTTATAATCCTTTAGTATATACCCAGTAATGGGATTGCTGGGTCAAAATGGTATTTCTGGTTCTAGATCCTTGAGGAATCGCCACACTGTCTTCTCCAATGGTTGAAATAATTCACACTCCCACCAACAGTGTTGTGCTGTTCCTATTTTCCACATCCTTCCAGCATCTGTTGCTTCTGACTTTTTAATGATCGCTATACTAACTGGTGTGAGATGGTATCTCATTGTGGTTTTGATTAGCGTTTCTCTAATGATCAGCAATTATGAGCTTTTTTTCATATGATTGTTGCCTGAATAAATGTCTTCTTTTGAGAAGTGTCCGTTCATATCCTTTGCCCACTTTTGATGGGGTTGACTTTTTCTTGTAAATTTGTTTGCTCCTTGTAGATTCCTGTATATTAGATCTTTGTCAGATGGATAGATTGCAAAAATTTTCTCCCATTCTGTAGGTTGACTGTTTATTCTGATGATAGCTTCTTTTCGCTGAGCAGAAGCTCTTTAGTTTACTTTAGATCCCATTTGTCAATTTTGACTTTTGTATTGTCTGCTTTTGGTGTTTTAGTCATGAAGTCTTTGCCCATGCCTATGTCCTGAATGGTATTGCTCTAGGTTTTCTTCTAGGGTTTTATGGTTTTCGATTTTAAGGTCTATGAATCCATCTTGAGTTAATTTTTGTATAAGGTGTATGAAGGGGTCTTTGTTTCTTGTTCTTTTTCTGCACAAGGGGCTGAAATACTTCAGTTTTCCCCAGCACTATTTTCTAGATAATCGGGGAATCCTTCCCCACTGCTTATTTTTGTCAGGTTTGTCGAAGATCGATGGTTATGTGCTGTTATTTGAGGCCTCTTGTTCTGTTCCTTTTCTTTGGTCTTATGGAGCATCTTTGTCTTTTGTTTTTACTGAAGCAAATTTATGCTGTTTCCTTTTGGTTACTGTAGCCTTATATTATATTTTGAAATCAGGTATCATGATTCCTCCAGCTTGTTCTTTGCTTAGGCTTGTCTTGACTATATGGGCTTTTGGTTCATGAAATTTAAAAGTAGTTTTTCTAGTTCTGAGAGGAAAGTCAGTAGCTTTGATGGAATAACATTGAATCTATAAATTACTTTGGGCAGTATGGCCATTTTCACGAGCATTGATTTTTCCTATCTAAGAGCATGGAATGTTTTTCCATTTTGGTTGTGTCCTCCTTATTTCCTTGAGTATATGGTTTGTAGTTCTCCTTGAAGAGGTCCTTCATGTCCCTTGTAAAAAGTATTCCTAGATATTGTATTTTCTTTTAGATATTGTAAATGGGCGTTCACTCATGATTTGGCTCTCTGCTTATTCATATTATGTATAGTAATGCTTGTGATTTTGGCACATTTTATTTTGTATCCTGAGACTTTGCTGAGGTTGCTTATCAGCTTAAGGAGTTTTGGGGCTGAGATAATATGGTTTTCTAAATATACAGTCATGTCATCTGCAAACAGAGACATGTTTGCTTTTTTTGTTTCTAAGAGACAAGGTCTCATTCTGTCATCCAGCCTGGAGAGCAGTTGTGCTATCAGAGCTCACTGCATCCTTGAACTCCTGGACTCAGGCGACCATCCTGTCTAAGACTGCCGAGTAGCTAAGACTACAAGCATGTGTCAAGATATCTGGTAATTTTTACATTTTTTGTAGAGATAGGATTTCACTATGTTTCCCAGGCTGGTCTCAAACTTCTGGCCTCTAGTGATTTTCCCACCTTGGCCTCCCAAAGCACTGGCATTATAGGTGTAAGATACCATGCCCAGCCATAATTGGCACTTTTGGATCCTAATTGATAAGGTAGAGTTTTACTGTAACTCTTTGAAAATGTTAAAAATAGTAACTGATTAAAAAAATGTTCTTAGTTAAATTTGTTAATAATTTTTAATAAAGAAATAAAATTAATGAAGACATAACAATTATTAATATTAAACAAATTAGAATTTAAGGTGAAAATCAGAAGACAATAACATTTTTCTGTATTTTTATTGATTAAAGAAATAACCGGCCAGGAAAGGTGGCTCATGCCTGTAATCCCAGTACTTTGGGAGGCCGAGGCGGGCGGATCATGAAGTCAGGAGATTGAGACCATCCTGGCCAACACGGTGAAACCCCATCTGTACTAAAAATATAAAAAATTACCTGGGCATGGTTGCACACACCTGTAGTTCCAACTATTAGGAAGGCTGAGGCAAGAGAATCATTTGAACCCAGGAGGCAGAGGTTGCAGTGAGCTGAAATTGCGCCACTGAACTCCAGCCTGGGCGGCAGAGCAAGACTCCATCCGAAATAAATAAATAAATACATAAATAAATAAATAAATACATAAAGAAGATAAATAACCCACATAAATATATAATCATGATGAACCTTGTGCATATCCAATCATAGTTTTATAATATGAATAAAAATTTAATAAATTTACAAAGGGAAATACATTTACATTTATTTTGAGAAATTTTAAACCATACTCCTTCCAGAAGCAGCAGGTGAGGTATAAGCAAAATAAGTTAGAATATAAAAAATTTGAATAACGTAATTTTTTAAAGTCTGTTTCGTGCTGCTATAACAGAATACCTGAGACTGGGTAATGTACGAAGAGCAGAAATGTATTCTCTCACAGTTCTAGAGCCTGGGATGTCCAAGATTAAGGCACTTGCTTCTGATGTGGGTCTTCTTACTGCTTTCTCATATGTCAGAAGAGAGAGAACCCACTCCCTCAAGCCCTTTAATGTCATTAATCCATCCATTAATTTCGGAGGTGTTAGGTGACCTACCTAAACACTTCCCAAAAGGCTTCGTTCGTGTCCTATTACTGTTGCATTGAGAGTTAAATTTCCAACACTTGAATTTTGGGGGACACATTCAGATTACAGCAACAGTTTACAAAATTAATTTTAATATACAGAAATAAATTTGACTAGAATAAAAAGAATATATTACTTTCATATAAGGTAAAACTGCCAGGAAAACAAATTGTTATTATAACCGTAGAAAAATATCAAATAATTTTCCAAATTGTCATCCTATGTTAGATAATAAGAAGAAGAAAGGCAAAATTATTTTACACCTGGAAATGGTGTGCTTCTGATTAATGAAGACATTCCCACATAAATGGGAAGGTATCTAGGATTGAAAGTACAACATAAGAAGATATTCAGAATACAACAGAAGCTGTTCTAAGAGAAAAAATGTGTAGCTGTGTAGTTTTAGGTGCATTTGTGAGAATAATAAGAAATTTTAATTTTTTTAACCTCCAAAGATTTCCATCTCCTAAGAAATGTAACATTTTAATAAATTAACTGAAGAAGCTAAGTAAACAAAAAGTGGAACAAGACTAAAATCTGTAAAAAAAAAAAAAAAAAAAAGAACAAAAATTCATAATGATAACATGGCCAGATGTGGTGGCTCACACCTGTAATCCTAGCAGTTTGGGAGGCCAAGGTGGGCAGATCACATGAGGCCAGGAGTCAAGACCAGCCTGGCCAACATGATGAAACCCTGTCTCTACGAAAAATACAAAAATTATCTGGTTGTTGTAGTGCACACCTGTAATCCCAGCTACTCAGGAGGCTGAGGGAGGTGATTCGCTTGAACCTGGGAAGCAGAGGTTGCAGTGAGCTGAGACAGCGCCAATGTACTCCAGCCTGGGTGACAGAATAACACTTTGTCTCCAAAAAAAAAAAGTAAGAAAAAAAAAGGAAATTCATAATGATAAAAGATACATTGATTAAAATATAAAACAAATTAGATTGATGAGAAATAAATCTGGTTAACTATAAGGAAATATGTAATGGACAATGTTAGGAAAATATGAACAAGAAAAAAGAGAAAATAACAAAAAAATTTATGGATTGTTGAAAAGAAGCTCACTTCCAGATTTAAAGTAAATTAAGAGTAATTAAAATGAGATACTTTTGTGCAAAAATGTAGAAAAAGTATTAGGAAACAAAAGACATTTTAAGAAAAGTGTTAACGAGTATCATGGAGATGTTAATTTGATCAGTAATTACAGAAGATTTTATACTTGAAATCAAACATCTGCTTCTAAAAGGCAGATGATCCTTCTGCTAATCAACCAAGTATGACCAGGCCTCCACACAGAAACAATCCTCATGGCATGCAGTATGTTCCAGTGAAAACAGGAACAAGGCATGCCACGGAACTCATTTGAGTAGTGCACTACAGAAAAAATGTCAAAGCCGGAAAAGGAGGGTATAGCAGACCATGGTACAGTGTCACTTGTACACTGTTGGTGGGAATGTAAGTTCATACAGCCACTGTGGAAAACAGTATGGACGTTCCTCAAGAAACTAAAAATAGAGCCACCAAGTGATCCAGCCACTCCATTACTGGGTATATATCCAAAGGAAATGCAATCAGGGTGTTGAAGAGTTGCCTGCATCCCCGTGCTCATTGCAGCATATTCACAATAGCTGAAATACTGAATCAACCCAAGTGTTGTGGGGAGGAAAAGCTTTCCCTCTACCTTCAGAGGGTTCAGTAATTGAATCTGTGAAATAAATGGACAGCAGGCAGATTAACAGAAGAACAAGGCTTACAAATTTCCCTCTGGGGACAGGAGGCATCACATGAAAGAAAAGTGAAACCCAATACCCAGTGAGGCTGGAAGCTTATGTACTTTTCTGCAAAGGGAAGAAAGAGAGGGGACAAAGAGGACTGAAGGCAGAGTAAATGATTTTGGGGAAAGATAAATGGGCCCCCGGAAGAATGAAGAATGAAAAAGGGACAGCCGTGACGAGGTCTGTCTGGGCTGATGTGACATGAGCCAGTCTTCCCTGGTTGATGAGATTCCCAGGGAGGGGATTCATGCCAACTGAGCTCCATTTGGAGGATCTGTCTTTCAACAGGTAAGGGAGGTCTAGAGAAAACCTTCCCTGCATTTGCTTCTCCACCACTGCCCTCAGTTTGAAGCAATCAACACATCAAATTGGCATATTCTGGGTGAGGGGAAGGAATTTCCTGAACTTCTTCAATGTAC
>NW_022161542.1:0-14079 GCF_008728515.1 Papio anubis
TTCAGGGGAAGAAGGGAGCAGGATGCATAGGGCCGCTATGACCATTTGGGAGCGTGAGCATCCTCCCGGTCAAAACGTCCCTGCAGCCAAACAGAAATTTCCTGCTCAGGATCCCCAGTGGGATAATAACAACATAGCTCATAGGAGGAATATGAGAGACCTTCAAGAAATTATAATAAAAGGAATTAGAGAATAGGTACCCTGCAGCCAGAATATGACCAAAGCTTTTAATATACAGCAAGAAAAGGATGAGGGGCCTATGGAATGTTTTAATAGGCTTAAGGAACAAATGAGGAAATATGCTGGTTTGGATGGAGGAGACCCACTTGGACAAGGAATGTTAAAGCTTCACTTTGTCACAAATAGCTGGCCAGACATTACCAAGAAATTACAAAAGATAGAAAATTGGAAGGACCATCCCATAGGGGAACTCTTAAGGGAGGCCCAAATGGTGTATGAAAAAGCATAGCAAAAGCACAAAGCAAAGATTCTGCTGTCCTTACAGCAGGGAACTCCCCAACAGGCAGCTCAAAGAAATGTCGCTGGTAAATCTTTTAGGTACCCGACTGCCAGACCCTATAACAGAGGTAAAGGAATCAAACCAGGGAACAAGGGAATAAAAAGAGGAATAGGGCAAAAGAAATGCTTCAAGTGTGGGAAGGAAGGTCACTTTATAAGAGAATGCCCTGAATGGAAAAAAGAAAAAGAAATCACCCGACTTCCGATCTTTGAGGAGGAATGGGGGGCCAGGGGCTCTACTCTTTTTACCTCGAGTCCCACCAAGAGCCCCTGATAAATGTAGAGGTGGGACCCAAACCTGAGAATATCACCTTTTTAATTGACTCAGGAGCTGCTCATTCCTCAGTTTGTTATCTTCCCCCTGCTGTAACTTGGTCACAAGAAGTTTTTATTTTGGGAGCAAAAGGAGAGGGGTTTAAAGCAAAAGTCTTAGAAGAAACAAAAATTAAATATCAGAACCGCTCAGTAAATATTAAACTTTTGTTGATCCCGGAGGCAGGCATAAACCTACTAGGAAGAGATTTATTGCTAAAATTAAACCTAGGCCTTTATGTTAATCAAGGAAAACTCCTCCCCTCCTTAAATTTGCTCGCTACTCTAAATGAGGGACACATCCATCCAGATGTATGGTCAAAGGAAGGAAACCAAAGAAAATTACAAATTTCCCCAATCCAAGTTAAATTGAAAAACCCAGGGGAAGAGGTAAAAAGAAAACAATATCCAATTCCCTTAGAAGCTAAGATCAATTTAAAGTCCCTAATGGAAAGCCTTCTCCGTGACAGACCCATTGAACCCTGTATGTCTCATAACACTCCCATACTACCTGTGAAAAAGCCAGATGGGTCACATCTGCTAGTGCAAGATCTTCGAGCTGTTAACCAAATAGTTCAAACAACTCACCCTGTTGTTCCTAATCCTTACACTATTGTTAGTAAAATTCCATACAACCATGAGTGGTTCACAGTAATAGATCTAAAGGATGCCTTCTGGGCTTGCCCACTAGCAGAAGATAGCCGAGACCTGTTTGCCTTTGAATGGGAGGACCCTCACTCCAGTAGAAAATAACAGTATGATTGACAGTTTTCCCCCAGGGATTTACAGAATCTCCAAATTTGTTTGGTCAAATACTACAACAGATCATAGAAAAGTTTTACAAACTGCCATATATATGCCTGTTCCAATACATGGACAATATTCTTCTTTCAGGGGAGGATAGACAAAAAGTAGAAGGATTTTCAATAGGTTTTTAAAATAATTTACAACTGGAGGGATTACAAGTGTCAAAAAAGCAAACTTTGGTTTGTAGAACCTGAAGTCAAGTATTTAGGGCACTTAATCAGTAAGGGCAAACGGAGAATTGGATTTGAATGGATTGAAGGCATCATATCCTTACCTCTGCCTGAGACAAAGAAGGAACTTAGAAAGTTTTTAGGGTTAGTAGGGTATTGTCGCTTATGGATAGACTCATGTTTTAGTAACCAAACCTCTATATAAAAAAACTTACAGCCGGGCGCGGTGGCTCAAGCCTGTAATTCCAGCACTTTGGGAGGCCGAGACGGGCGGATCACGAGGTCAGGAGATCGAGACCATCCTGGCTAAAACGGTGAAACCTCGTCTGTATTAAAAAATACAAAAAACCAGCCGGGAGAGGTGGCGGGTGCCTGTAGTCCCAGCTACTCTGGAGGCTGAGGCAGGAGAATGGTGTGAACCTGGGAGGCGGAGCTTGCAGTTAGCTGAGACCGGCCACTGCACTCCAGCCTGGGCGACAGAGCGAGACTCCCTCTCACAAAAAAAAAAACAAAACAAAAAAAAAAAAACGTACACAGGATGAATCGGACCCCCTTATATGGTTTTTACCAGAAAAACAGCAGACAAAAAAATTAAAAGAGTTACTAGTGACAGCCCATGTTCTAGCCTTACCCTCTTTAGAATTGCTCTTTCATCTTTTTGCTAATGTAGCTAATGAAGTAGCCTTAGGGGTACTTACTCAAACACATGGAGGCCATTGGCAACCCATAGCCTTCTTGTCAAAAATTCTTGACCCAGTAGCCCATGGATGGCCCGAGTGTGTCCAATCAGTGGCAGCAACAGCCTTGCTCAGAGAGGAGAGCAGAAAATTAATCTTTAGGGAAACTTATCATTAGTTCTCCTCACCAGGTGAGAACAATTCCCAATCAGAAGGCGGGAAGGTGGCTTACTGATTCAAAAATTTTTAAGTATGAAGCCACCTTGTTAGAAAGAGATGATCTAACCTTAACCACTGATGACTCAATTAATCCAGCTGCTTTCTTAACAGGAAACCCCAACCCACAGACCCCTGATCTTTGCCCAGAACACAGATGTTTAGATTTAATTAGTTATCAAACAAAAGTTAGACCTGATCTAAATGAAACATCCTTTCAGACTGGGAAACACGTGTTTGTAGATGGTTCCTCCCAAGTAATCAAAGGAAAAAGGCATAACGAGTATTCAATGATAGTTGGAAATAACCTCACAGAAAGAGTCTGAAAGGTTACCAAATGACTGGTCTGCACAAACATGTGAGTTGTTCACATTAAATCAGGCGTTAGGCCGGGCGCGGTGGCTCACACCTGTAATCCCAGCACTTTGGGAGGCCGAGGGGGTGTGGATCACGAAGTCAGGAGATCGAGACCATCCTGGCTAACACGGTGAAACCCCGTCTCTCCTAAAAATACATAAAAAAATTAGCCAGGCATGGTGGCGGGCACCTGTAGTCCCAGCTACTCCAGGGGCTGAGGCAGGAGAATGGCGTGAACCTGGGAGGAGGAGCTTGCAGTGAGCCGAGATGGTGCCACTGCACTCCAGCCTAGGCGACAGAGTGAAACTCCATCTCAAAAAAAAAAAAAAAAAATCAGGCCTTAAAATTTCGGTAAATCAAAAAGGAACAATCTATACAGAATCCAACTATGCCTTTGGAGTAGTCCATACTTTTGGAAAAATTTGGACTGAGCGGGGCCTCATTAACAGCAAAGGTCAAAATTCACTCCATAGGGACCTAATAATACAAATACTGGAAAATTTACAATTGCCAAAAGCAATAGCTGTTGTACATGTCCCAGGACATCAAAGGAATCCTCCATTTGAAGGCCAGGGAAATAATCTCACTGACCAAATAGCTAAGTAAGCTGCCTCTTCTCCAGCAGAACCCATTTTTCGACTAACCCCTTGTCTTCCATCTCCAGCTGCACTCCCTATCTTCTCTCAAGTAGATCAGAAAAAACTAAAAAAATTAGGAGCTGAGGAAACTCAAAAGGAAAGTGGTTATTACCAGATGGAAGGGAAATGTTATCCAAACCTCTTATGAGGGAAATATTGTCACAGCTTCATCAAGGATCTCACTAGGGTTCTCAAACCATGTGTGATGTAGTTATTAGGGTTTATGGGTGCATAGGAATATACACCCTCGCCAAGCAAATAGTGGGAAGTTGTACAGTGTGCAGAAAATCTCATAAGCAGACCCTAAAAAGACAACCTCCCAGAGGGAGAAATCCTGGGTTAAGGCCATTTCAAAGTGTCCAAGTCGACTATACTGAAATGCCCCCAATAGGCCACCTTAAGTATTTACTGGTAATAGTAGATCATCTTACCCACCCATCTATCCACCCACTGGATAGAAGCCATCCCTTTTCCAAGTGCAACAGCCAGTAATGTGGTCAAAGCCCTGTTAGAACATAGCATACCCAGGTTTGGAATAATAGAGAATATTGATTCAGACAATGGGACCCACTTTATCACACACATTATTAAAGGACTAATCCAAGTATTAGGGATAAAATGGGAATATCATACTTCCTGGCCTCTGCCTTCATCAGGGAGAGTAGAAAGAATGAATCAAACTTTAAAGAATCATCTAACCAAATTAATTTTAGAAACTCGGCTACCATGGACAAAATGTCATCCCATTGCTTTACTAAGAATCCAAACTGCCCCTCAGAGGGATCTTGGCCTGTCTCCTTATGAAATGCTTTATGGGTTACCTTATCTAAACACTACTACTGACCTTCCTATGAACAAAACAAAAGATCAGTTCCTTAGAAATGATGTATTTGGTCTGTCTTCCACTCTTTCTTCCCTCAGGGCTCAAGGTCTCCTAGCACAGACTCCACCCCTTGAATTCCTGGCCCACGAGCATCAATCCAGAGATCGTGTCCTTATCAAAGGCTGAAAAGAGGGAAAGCTTGAGCCTACCTGGGAAGGACCCTATCTGGTGCTCACAACAACTGAAACAGCAGTTCAGACCACTGAGAAAGGGTGGACCCATTATACTCGAGTCAAGAAGGCGTCACCTTCTCCGGAGACATGGACCGTTATTCCGTCGACTCCCACCAGAGTAATGATAAAAAGAAAAACGTAATCTATCTATCTCTTTTTCTTCTTTTCTTTCCCTTAACTGCCCCCATCTCATCATTAATGTAACTAGATCAAGTTTGCCCAAAATTACTACCTTTGATCCTTGTCTAGTCATGCCTTGTGGAAATTTACAGGACCAAAGACAGCTGACTGCCTCACATAAATATCTTTGTCCCTCTTGGACTTCCTTAGATTCGAAAGATATAGCAAATTCTTGTAAAGATCATGATAACCCCCAAAATAGTAGTTGTATTAACTGGTGGGAATGGGACTCTTGTCCCCTTAAAACAGAGTCCCTATGTTATACTTGGCCTAATGTCTTATGGGACACCAAAGGTCCAGGCTGGACTGCTCCCACCAGTCTTTGCCAGTCCTTAAAGCCATATATCCATTTTACAAAAGGGGATGCCTCTTCTAATTGTCCATATAACCAATGTAATCCTATTCAGCTTACTATTACTATTGCAACATCCCAAAACTCTTCCCATTCATCTAAGTCGTATTTATGGTATATGGGCCAACATCTCAGGAAAGGATCCTAGGAAATTTTTGAAATCTGCTTTATTGCCCCTTCCACCTCTCTATCACATCTTCCTCAAACCATCACCCCACCTATACTCAGTGACAAAACCAAAGTAGCGATAGTAGAAGTAAAAGACCTGAGGCAAACTCTAGCCATTGAAACAGGGTCTCAGGATGCAAATGCCTGGCTGGAATGGATTAAATATTCCATCCACAGTCAAAATAAGAACGATTGTTATGCTGGGTGCATAACAGACCAGAGGCCCAAACTGTCCCCTTTCCACTCAGATGGTCTTGTAATAGACCAGATATGGACTGCATAGTAGCTCTGCCCCAAGACCCCACAGCCTGGGGTAATAAATCACGTCAAACAGTGTGATATTGGCATAAAATAGGCATAAATCAATGGAATACAATAAAGCGTACATGAACAGAACCACACAGACCCCGGCTGATCCCAACCCTGCCCTAGGGTAGGCTCGCCCTCTTGTGTTCAGACCCCTGTCCTGCTGCCTGGAGCCCAGGGAGACCCAGAGGTCTTGGCTGAGCAGGTGAGGTAGGACGTCAGGGCTACCATCCTTAGCCCTGTGGCCACACGGGGGGCGCCGCCGCGCTGCTCTCAGATTCTCTGAGCAGAAGAGAGGAGTGGGCTCTAAGTCAGGCAGAGATGGCTGACCAGGGGCTGAGCATCAGTGGGGGTAAAGCAGCCTCTGGGCAGCAAGGGACTCCACAACGATGAGAGGAGAGGGAAGCTCTGGAGCCTTGTGCCCTCCCTGAGGTTTCTGTCTCCTCCCTGCAAACCCTCTCTCCAGCCCTTCATGACAACACTCTGGAAAACCGAAAAGAAGAAGCATTTTCTTCCTCTGCTTCTTTCTTTTCAGTGCTCCTTCTTCATGTAACAACAATAACACGTGCACAGCTGCTTTCCAGGAAGGATGCATGAGACTTGGTCACGTGCTCGTTTCTGGCAGAGGACCTGGGGTCTGGGAATGGAGGAAAATGTCCCCTGTAATACCTTTGGAATGTTTTGAAGAATCTTTTCAAAACATGTTACGTGAAAAATCCCTCTCATTGGCAAGGCCCTCTCCAGTGACCGCCCAGTTTACCCAGATGTGGCTGTGCAATGGGGCCAGATCGAGGCCCTCCACGGCGTCGTTCATCCAGCACGCCCAGGTGAGAAGAGAGTTACTACAATTCCCTAATGTTAGGAATTCCAAGTCATGTATCAGATTGTCTTAATAATTTCCCAAAGGTCTTTCTTGTAGGTGAGCAGGCTCAGGGCTCCAGCCCTCTCTAGGTTTCTGTTTTCCCTGCAACTTCTCTCTCAGCCCCTTGGCATTTTGGGAAACTGAGAAAAGTGAAACATTCTTCTACTCTCCATTGCTCAGGTTCATTAGAGCTCCCATTTACTCAGTTTTTTTCTTTTATTTAGAGCAGCACCTCCATGTCCCACATAGTATTCTAGGTCTTAAACACATATTGGCATTATCAAATCAAAGGCACAGCTCCCCTGGGCCTCCATCTCCTCAGCAGGGAAGAAGAGGGCCCCTGTACTGGGGTCACACATGGGACCCAGAAGTGACACCACCTGCAGAAGGTGTCAGGGTAGACCTGAGACCTGGAACGAGCTCACTTCCCTTCCTCACGTTCAAGGGTCAATCTTCTAAGAATCCCCCTGCCTTAGGTACTCCGTTCTGTCATCACGGGGTCAAGAAAGGTCCAGACAGCACTAAGACCCAACCACTCCACTGTCCTCACCTCCATGGACAGAGCCCAGGTGAGAGCCACCCCTGCTCCTCCTCCCTCGTCTCCCACAGCCTCAGCACCATCGTCTGCCTCGAGTCCACCAGGACTGAGCTCCTCATGCCCTTTCCCTGTTTGTGTCAGTCACACTGGGTCCCCAAACACCCTGCACTCACATCCTCAAAAGGCTCTGCACACCCCTCTTCTGTCCCCCTCATCCTCCCACCCCAACTCCAGAAATCTTTCCACTGCACCCCCTGGAATTCTCAGTCCTTGATCAGGAAAACCTCCACATCCTCTCTCAGGATGTTCCTGATCTCGCAGCTCCAGCAGGAACCTGAGTTTCCCGAAGGACACAGACCCTTCAGAAGTCCTCCCACATAGGGTCTTTCCCCAGGGACTTGTACCTTTGGACTCATTTCTCATTGTGGTTTTGAGACCTTGCTGCCTCCCTCCTCCCAAACCTCCCTAAACTGTCATCGGATTAGGGCCCCACTCCCTTCATTGTAGCCATTCCCTGCGGGCCCCAGGCCATTCCTCTCCATCCTGGCTTGTAGCTCCTGGTTCCCTGGCTCCCTCTCCAGCAGTTCTGTCTCCTTGATATTGATGACTTCAGCATATGCAGATGTGGTCGGCTGAGTAATGGTCCCCAAGGAAGTCCAGCCTCAATCCTTAGAACCTGTGAACAGCTTGCATTACATGGCAAAGGGGACATTACTCATGAAATGAAGATTAAGGACCTTAAAATAGGGAGATTCTTCTGGACTATTTGCATGGGCCCAATCAAATCACATGAGCCATTAAAAGCACAGAGTCTGCTCTGGCTGGAGTCAGATGTTGCAGAAGAGGGAGGAAGAGGAGACACAGGAGAGGAGGCCAAAGGTTCCAAGCAGGGGCATTGGATGTGCCATAGAGGCCACATGTAAGGACGCAAGACAAGGTGCTAGGAGCTAAGTGTTGCTCTCAAATGACAGTCAGAAAAGAAACAGTGACCTCAGTCCTATCTGCAAGGAACTGAATTCAGATAACAGCCTGAATAAACTTGGGAGTGGATTTTTCCCCAGAGTCTCCAGGAAGGAACACAGACCTGCCCATACCTTGATCTTAGCCCTATGAGACTGGACTTGCAACCCACACATCTGTGACATGACAAAGAGGCGCTGCTTAAAGCCACTCGGCTTGTGGTAATTTTATGACAGCAATAGACACCCATACAGCAGAGAAGATGCCCTCACTCCCTGGCATCTGAGATCTTAGAACTCCTCTCCTCCATGACCTTCTCCTCTGCTGTGCCTGGGCCCTGTGTGCTTGTCATCTGGGCCTCATCATGGCCAAGAATCACAGCACGTAAATACTCTCAATCTCACACTTCCCACTCTCTGACCGTCTTCCCACTCATCCCCTTGCAGGGTGGCCACAGGCTCTGAGGACACAGATACTATCATTTTATCATATGTTGTAATTTGGTATCAGCAAATAATTCATTCTATGTGTACCTGTTTTTCAGGCTTGGTGTCCACCCTGTAGTACATCAATTTCAGCAATCCTTTGATCCCCCGGCACCCCCCACCCCGGGATTCTCAATCTAGTGATCTTGCCATCTACCCATTGTCCCTGAGCCTTGGGTGTCCTCTCCTCCCTCCTCACCCATTTTGAATTCTATGGTAGATAATTTCCATCCCTCCCTTGCCTCTCCCTTGTGTTGTCACACTTGCTTGGCAAAACTACACAGCTGGTGAATTCCACCTCTGCCTACATTCACGTGCCCCCATGAGATGCAGGAGACTGGAGAGCAGCACATAGCATACTGACTGTTCTCTCTACCTTCACGACCCAAACCTCTTGGGTAACCCCCAGCACGTTCAGCAATCACCCTCTCCCTGCATAGCTCACCCTCAGCCTCCTCCTGGCCTGGGTGACTCTTACACACCTTCTCTCTGTGCTCACACATCCAACCCTCCTTCCCCATTCTTACTTCCGCTGATGACCTTGCTTCCTACCTCACTGAGAGAAGTGAACACATTAGAAGACAATTTCACAGATTCCACCACCATCAGCTCATGCATTTGCAGCTGTGCCACTTGATGGGCCTTCCACCACATAGACAGTTGTTGTAGGTTAACCTAGTCCCAGCCAGAGCCAGTTCCTCTGCCGGTGTCCAAACCGCATCCTATCTCATCTACTTAAAGATAATAATTCATCAGTCCATTATTTTTTTCTCTTTCATCATCATCATTTTTTCTCTCTCCACTGGACCACTGTGGCAGTCACAGGAATGCACATCTGAGGCCCTCAGCTAGAGGAAGTGTAACTGATGATGGTCCCAGCTATTCTAGCCTGAAGCCTATCGCCACATTTGCTCTGAAACCATGTTCCCATAGGCTTCCTCCGGACAAGGTTGAGAACAGCAGGGAAATTAAGGCAGGACCTTTCCTCCACAGAAGGCCGACTGAGCTCCAGGACTCCCTGATCCCCTTACTGAACTTCCCTTAGCCTGCAGTGGGTCCAGGGCGCTTCCAGCTGACTCTCCCTCCCTCTCTCCTTCACTGGAGTTTAGACTTGCATCACCCTCTGATGGCTCTCCCAGCGTTTTCTATCTTCCTCCCTAATTTCTGTCACAAGCATTTCCCCTAATAAATTCTTGCACATCTAATACTATATTAAGGTCTTCTCCGGAGACGCTAACAAGAGTGGTATCAGGAGTGTTCCAAGAACACAGGCCAAAGCATGGGGATTTGGGATGAGCTCACCCACTGCCTGGCTGGCCAAGAGGATGCCATCTGGGTTGATGGAGGACACAGAAAGTGCATAGCACAAGGTGCCGCCGAGCAACTGTGGATCTGCCCAGTGCTGACCTGAGAAGATGCCCTGGTTAGGGGAAGCTCTGGCAGGTGTGATGATAGAAGCCTCTGCACAGTAACGACAGGGTGAGAGGGAAACCTACAGAGACAGTGGAGTTGGCTGAATACTACTCGGCCGTGTTGGTGTCCTATAAAAGGAGAATGAGAATCTGAGGATTGTTAACAGCAGCCGCTGGCTATGTGTGAGAGCCTCTGCAGTGTCTCATGGATAGTCCTTTATCTCCTCTAGAGGAAGGGCAGGTAGCATGGAATAGCAGCTGAAGACATCATTGTGAGGGTCACAGCACTCCAGAGATGTTTGACACTCAGCCAAGGCACGCCTGTTGTGGGAAAGTCAGGGCCCTGCTGGGGAAACCTGAGATTCTGCAAACTGGAACAGAGTTATCCGATGGGTGCCCTCCAGGACCCTCTGGGCATGCAGGGGAGGCTCCCTTTTCTCTGGTAATAGTTCCCGCTTCCTATACTGGAAGATGCTGCAGAAGCCTCCCCTCTGTGATGCAGCGGGAATCCCTCTCAGGAGCTCTGCAGGAACCAGCCGGCATGGCCTTGTAGGAGCCCACGGAGCACTTCCGGGATTGGAATGTGAGGGTGTTTGATCAAAGCATCAGAATGTCAGGCTGGATGAATAAAAATCCTTTGGCTTGAGGGCAGTTTCTCAGGACATGGGTTTATCAGGGACTCCAGGGCATGAGGCACACTCACTGCTGGGTGGCTCTATGTAGACTGGAAAAAGTAATGCCCAACTCTCAACAAGTTATCCATGACTTAGTTGCCCTGGAACATGCAGAGGATGAAATAAGAAGGCGGAGGAAAGGCGAGGTGTGGATGGAGCCATTATGTGAGGTCAGAGGCCCATTAGGGTCATGTCCCACCAGAAGGCCCAGAGGGCACACCTTGTACCAGAGTCCTCATGAACGTGCTGGTGAGAGAGACCTGCATCACTAAGAAGTGTCGGGGTTCTGTCCTCTGTAGGATGGGGATGATGATAGGAAACGTGGTCCCAGAGTTGGGCTAGTTACTATCTGTTTGAGGATGTGGCCCTGAAAAGATAGAGATCAAGTGGTGGCAGTGACCTGCAAAAGTCAGAGGGCACAGTTACCATGACAACCCCAACAGAGCAGCCAAGGTTGTGCTTGACCTGCAGGGAGTGTGGGGAAGGTTAACAGAGGGCAGTGTCTCAGGTTCAGAACAGAAGGACAGCCAGCAAGGGCGCTGCTTGATATCTATGGAAAGAAAGCAAGAATTGAGGAGCAGGAGGCTGAGCGTGGTTGACACAATACAAAATCATAATCCATTCTCAATGCCCAGACCTCAGCCAACTTTCAGATTCAGATCCCAGTGACAGAGGAGGAGTCCATACCCGTAGGAGGAAGACCCTGGAACAGCACGGAAGTGTATGCTGGCTCAATTCCCTGAGCTCTTCTACAAAGGAACCTACAGCCATTTACTCAGTACACTGGGAAAGGGAAATATGCAGAATTTGGGGGAGGATTGACATTGGGTGTGAGCTGACATTGATGCCCAGATTCCCACAGCACCATCATGTCCCATCACAGAGGGGCTTCCAGAGGCCGGGACACATTATAGCTCATAATCCCGTAGTCCCAGCCCTGTTTATTTCCTTATTTCCTGAGTGCATAATTGGTCTTGATGCACTGGCAGCTGGAGTCACCCCCACACTGGGTCCCTCGCCTGTGGAGTAAGGACTCTTATTGGGCTGAAGGCCAAAGGGAAGCCTCTGAAACTGCCCCCTTCTCAACTGAATCGGAAGTGATGTCACATCCCAGGGCAGGTCTTGTGGAGGTTATTGCAGGTATTGTGGGGGTAGCACCACCAGTAGAGAGCTGTAGGAAGTGGGGTGGTGTTGGGGTTGCCTGTTATCTCCGTGTATTCTGTCCTTGCTGAAGCCTGATGGGGTCTAAAGAATGAACAGGATTACTTCAGACTTGACCTAGTGGCAGTCTTGATTGCAGCTGCCATGCGGGCCGGATATCACTGCTAGCGGAGGTTAACAAGGCTGCAGGCCAATGGTGTGCAGCCGGGGATTTGCTGAGTGCTTTCCTTTCCAATTAGAAAGTGGGTATGGAGTTATTCACATTCATATCATAGTTATTTACAGTTTCCCTGAGAGCTATTAGAACTCTCCTGCCATCTATAACAGAGTCTTCAGAGATTCCGAACATTCTACAGAATATTCAATCTGTTCATTTCATTGGCAACATCATAGATTGGGATGGATGAGAAAGAAGGTGGAAAGTATGCTGGAGGCCTTGGTAAAACACATGCACCCCAGGAAGAGGAGGACAAATCTTACAGAACTTCAGGAGTGGCCACTACAGTGAAATTTTATGGATGTGGTGGCTAGGGGCATGCAGGGATATTTCTTCCAAGTGAAAACAAAACAAAACAGAAAAAAACAACAAAAAAAAACCTGTTGCATCTTTCATCTTCACTGAAAAAAAAAAAAAAAAGAGAGAGAAGCACACTGCCTGGTGTATCTCTTCGGGTTCTGACAACACTACATTCCATATCGAGGTATATCATTTCGGTCACATTTTTGGTGACATACGAGGATGCCAGCTTCAAGTAGGGCCCACACAGGAAAGGACCCTGCAGCAGATCCAGGCTGTGGTGCCAGGCAGCCACCGTCCCTCAGGCCCGCTGGTGCTGGAGGTGGCAGGGGTGGGGAAAGATGCAGGATGGAGCTGAACCAAGCATCGGGGGAAAGTCACAGTGGAGGGCCTGGGATTCTGGAGTAAGATCATGTCATCCACAGCAGAGACATATGCCTCCTTCCAGAAGCAACATTAGTGTTACTGGCCCTGATCAGATAGAATTCTTGACCATGGGACACCAAGAACCATGTGATTCCAACTGCTTATATGAATTGGCTTCTGTGTGATCTACAGAGTCGTAGATTGGATGGGCCCAACAGTGTCCATCATGAGATGGAAATGGTCCATGTGGATTGACGCTGAACCCCAAGTTAACACCCCATCCATGCAGAAAATACCTGCCCATGAGGTGTCAGTGAACAACCAAGCGGACAAATGCAAGTTAGCCAGCCTTCACTGTGGGTCGCTCAGACCTGGCAGGATGGGTGCGTGCATGCAGGAACCACACTAGCTCCCTTCACTTGCCCATCCTGCCAGGTCATTCGACTGCCTTGGCAGGTGCAAGTCAGTGCTGCTGGACCCATAGGTGGCCTCATATTTGGAGGCTACAATGGGCCCAGCACAGCACTGACTCCCACCAACCAAGGCTGATCCAGCTGCTGCTGCCTCTGAATATGCAGCTTGTCAGGATTAGAGGGCCATGATAGGCCCTGATGAGCCCTGCTAGGGCGCTATTTCTTTAGGTGATCAAATAGCCACTAAGTGACACATTGACCACATCGAGCCTCATCATGGAAGGGCCAGGGGTTCATCCTCACAGGGATAGACACTTCCTCCATGGGTAGGCTTGTTTTCCCCTATTCTCAGACTCTCCGCCAGCACCACTATCCAGGAGCTGCTGACATTCCTGATCCACAGGTTTGGAATTACTGCCAGCACAGTGTCTTCCTGGGGGACCCACCTCGCAGGGAAATGGAAGTAGGGGCAGCATGGGCCGTGACCAGGGGATCCACTGATCCTATCACCATCTGCACCATGCAGGGGCTGCAGGCCACACAGAACCATGGACAGGCCTTCAACAGGCACAACTCAGAACCAGCTTGGAGGAAACACTGAGGAATGGGTGCCATCTTTCAGGACACAGTGCATTTATTGAATCAGAGACATCACTATGGTGCTGTATTCTCAGTAGGAAGAAACTTGGGTTCAGACACCAAGGGATGGAAGAGGGCGTGGCTCCATGTCCCATCCCTTATATTCACCCGCTGTGGAACTCGCACTTCCCATCTCCCAAGTCTGGGCTTGGTAGTATAGGAAGTTCTGGTTTTCCACAGGGAGGCACTCGGACAAGGGGACAAACAAGAGCCCATTGAGCTACACGTTGCAGTTGCTTCCAGGGAAGTCTGGACAGTATGATCCCAGAGACAAGCAGAGGAGAAGAGCACCCC
>NW_022161543.1:0-14066 GCF_008728515.1 Papio anubis
CGGTGGTAGGTATCTAAGTGTTGACTAGAATTGTTTCAACTTTTCTATATGTTGAAAATGCTCAGGCATTTACCACCACCCACCATGCCCAGCTTATTTATTTATTTATTTATTTATTTATTTATTTATTGGAGAGACAGAGTCTTCCTATGTTGCCTGCCCAGGCTGATCTCAAACTCATGGCCTCAAGTGATCCTACTGTATAGGCCTTCCAAAGTGCTGAGATACAAGAATAAGTCACTTTGTTTAGTTACAGCTTTTAAAAATAAATCTGCAAAATGTCCTTCCCAAGCATGATACAAAACCTGGAAGCAATAAGGAGACATATTTATCAATCTCACTACATAAAAATTAAAAGTTTACATATGGCATAAAATAAAGAGAAATAATACACTGGAAAAAATACTTGCAATAATATGGAGGCATAGCCAGGACTCAAATGATGACCTTTTTAATATTGTTAAGCAGCTCTTACAAATTAGTTAAAGCAAAAGAGAACAAAACTGAAAAATGGGGGAAAACATGCACAGATTAGAGAAGAAAATAAAATGTCAAAGAAATATGAGCAAGATTATCAGATGTTGAATAAACATGAACAAAATCATAAATGCAAAATAATGAAACAAAGAAATCATTATTTTGCCTATAACACCGTGAAGATTAAAACTTTGATAATGCTAATGTTGGCAATGGAGTGGAAGTATAGCTATGCTCGTTCACTTGGGAGAGGAATGTGTCAGTGCTTATATATATTCAAAATGCAAGTGTCTTTTAATCTACTCATTCCAATTCTATGAATTCACACAGCTGTACTTTTACAAGCACACAAAGCGTGCACACTGCATATTGGTTGCCTCTATTGGAAAAAAGCAAACAATAAGACAACTAAATCTCCATCAATAGGGGATGAAATATTTACTTTAAAAATAATTAGTCTTAATATACTGCTACAGATAGATATATTGGTGGATAGAAAAAGCCAAACAACAACAGCAACAACAACAACAACAAAACAAAAACAAAAAAACAACAAAAAAAAACCCTTCACTTCCCTAGAAGCCCATTTCAGCAGCTTATGCTTGGGATATGAAGTATAGGAACAAATTCTGCCAATTCATCACACCTCTGTGGACTGTTGGAAAATACAACCAAAATATTAAACAACAAAAGACTGCTTTTATGTTACAAACATATCCAAAGGTAAGCCTGTTGCCACTAAAAATGAGGATTTCAAGAAACTTTTAAGGAAGCAGAGAAATGTTCACACCATATAACTTAAATTTTAAGAGGATATATACACAGGATATATCTACACAATTTAAATGTAAAATATGCTCTTGAAATGCATATTGTAATGAAAACACATTGAGTAATCCTATTGCTAGCTGTTAATCCAAATATAAAGTATGCCTACAGATGTTTGCTGCTCAAATTAAATATTCAGGCATATCAATATACTTTGAAGATGAAAGTGTTCATTGCCCAAACTATTAAAAAAACACACTAGTGTTTTCTATAAGATGTCAAGGTCCCTCATCCAAATGTATTACAAACCCACTTGCTAGTTTAAGAACCTGTAAGCCAGATTTATAAAACGGTCCTAATCTTACTAAAACGTATTCATTATATAAATGCTTTCTGCTCCTGTGTTTATGTCAGTTCAATTTGAACGTACTCCTTTAAGTCGACTCAAACACAACATATTCTCAATGGTTTCAAAGACACTGTAATGTTTCAGGATTGAGTCTTGAAACCCAAACATTGGATGAATTTAAATGTGAACTACTTGTTACAGGTTACACTTTTAAAATTATGGAACAGATAAAGCTAATTCTGATACTTCGAGTGTGCCAAGTCCCCCCGCATCCTTCAACGTTTGGTGTACCTTTTCTCCTGCTCATCTTCACTAACATGTCACACACAGGGAGCAAGTTGGACTAGAAGACAAAATGGTTACAGGTTACCTGGCGGGTAGAGGGAAGGTTACCTGGCGGGTAGTTTCAGTGAACTACTGAAAAAAGCCGCTGGGGAAGCCCTGAGAGGCTTAGCAGTGAAACGGGTTTTAAGGAACATCAAGGAGACTTCATTTCCACCTGTCCCCAATGAGGTGCAGTTGTGTATTCCTAAGTCATCAGGCGCCAGCCTTCTGCCATCAACAGCTTCCTCCCAAACCTCCTCCTTCCCCCAGTCACGGCCTGAGTTGAATGCCCAGCCCAGAATGGACAAGATGAGGAAAAATCTCTGCCCTCAGAGCCTTGCCTCTGTCTCAGGGGAGTAACATACTCACAAGTTTTGGAGATTGGGATGAGGGCATCTTAGAAGAGAGGCCATATTCTGTTTGTTCCCCACAGCTAGACATTTGGAAACGATCCTAGGTTCTCCTGTTGTCCTTAATTTCCCAATTTAATCTACTATCTAATTCTGTGTAGCTACCTCCTCAGGGCCTCTGGTACAAGTGTTGCTTAGAGATTCTTCAAAGACCCCTGTTTAAAGCAATGGAAAAATCAAGCAGACCATGAACACACACTCATGCCAATACAGGTATATCAGTCATGGCAGTTGCTTTATTTTCATTACATATTGGAATCCTAAGTAATACTTGTTCTGTGGGTGAAGGGAAGGTGGCAGTTGTCACAGACATTTTATTAAAAAATATTGAAATTGGGCTGGGCACGGTGGCTCATGACTCTAACTCTCGGTATTTTCAGAGGCTGAGGTCCGCAGATGACTTGAGGCCAGGAGTTCAAGCCCAGCTTAGGCTGTAGGGTGAAACCCTGTCTATACTAAAGTTATAAAACTTACCCTGGCATGATCATTTGTGACTTTAATCTCAGCTACTCAGCAGTCTGAGGCAGGAGAATCCCCTGATCCTGAGGCGTTGAATTTGCAGTGAGTCAAGGTTGTGCCACTGGCTTGGAATCTTGGATCTAGACCTGTGCTGTCTATTTCATAGCCACTATCCACTTGTGCCTACTCTGGTTTAATTAAAATTCAGTTCTACTGTTACAGTAGCCACATTTCTAATACTCACTGGCTTTCATATTGGACAGCACAGATGTACAACATTTGCATCCTTGGAGAAAGTTCCACAGATTGGACAGTGCAGAATCTCACCTTTGCCCAATACCCTCAAGTCTTTGCTAAGTGATTGCAGCTATTCCCTTCCCTTCCTGTGACAATGGGGTCATTTTCTCCCAGGATGTCCCACTCTTCCACTTCACCTGTCAGTTTTCTTTGCCAAAATTGAACAAAAAATTACAGCCTTCTTGCTACTTCAGCTGTTTACAAAAGCAAAATCAAATTAACAACTCACACCAAGCACGGACTGTGTATGAAGTAAGCTCTGTCTTCTACCCATCTGTGTAGTTGGAAACAGTACCCTAGTGCAATTGTTTTTTGAGTTCTCTTCTGTCCGTCCTCCTGCTGACTTAGCACCATGTTGCTCACCCATTTGTGGCTTCTTAAATAGGGATGAGTGTGTGGATGCATGTTATCTCCCTTACACACTGACACACCCACACTCACACCCACACACACATGCAAACCACACACACCCAAACACATACAAATACACACTTGCCCCTCCTTTTTTTTTTTTGGCACTGCTGCTTCAATGTTTGTGCTGAAGAAAGTAACAAGCACTTCCTTTGGCAAACTTCAGCTCTAAAATTTAGCCCAGCAATAATTCATAATGTCATTGTTTACTTTCTTCAGTTTTGAACTCCCCATCCTTTCTCACATCACATTCTTTGGAGAATTATTACTAGTTCTTCTAGTTTTTCATAGCTGTTATGTCATGTCATTCCTGCTTATCTTTATTATCCCATTTTTCTATATCAATCTGTTTTTCATCTATTTTCTAAAGCAGGGGCAAAGGTTTTCTTTGGAAGACCAGATGGTGAATATTATTGGCTCTGTGGGATACCCTGGTTGCAGATAAAAACTTAACTCTGTCATTGAAGGGTGAGAGTAGCTTAGATGGCAGTGGGAAAGTTGACAAGGCTATAGTCCCCCACCTCACATGGTAGTTCTGGTCACATTGCAAGGAAGTAAGAGCTAGATAGAACCTAACTTCGTTGGATTTCAAATCCCTTGTGTCAGAAATACACACAGTGGGCCTGGCATGTAGCTCAGGCCTGTAATCCCAGCACTTTGGGAGGCAGAGGCGGGTGGATCACGAGGTCAGTTGATCGAGACCATCCTGGCTCACACGGTGAAACCCCGTCTCTACTAAAAGCGCAAAAAATTATCCAGGTGTGGTGGAGGGTGCCTGTGGTCCCACCTTCTAGTGAGGCTGAGGCAGGAGAATGTCATGAACCCGGGAGGCGGAGCTTGCAATGAGCCAAGTTCCCGCCACTGCACTCCAGCCTGGGTGACAGAGCGAGACTCTCAACGTCACAAAACAAAACAAACAAACAAACAAAAAGATACATACAGTGGTGTTACCATTGAGTGTAACCATCCATGTTCCCACCCATCCATCGTTCACCTATATTTTAATATTTTATTTATCTGTGCTAGAAGCTGTGGAATCGCTTATATTTTTCCCCAGTTTCTCATAGATTTATTTCTTTTGCAAATATGCCGAAGTTTTTTTTTTTTCTCTTTTCTTTCTTTCTTTCTTTCTTTTTTTTTTTTTTTTTTTTGAATCAAGGTATTTTAGCTTACTGCCACCTTGACCCCTGCTGTGGTTATGTGATTCTTCCCTGTCAGCCTCCAGAGTAGCAGGAACTACAGGCACACACCACCACACCCATAAGTTTCAGTATATCTATAAAGATGTATTTTTTGTAGAGATGAATTTCTTCTTTCATGTTGTTGCTTTGGCTGTTCTCAAACTCCTGGGCTCAAGCAGTCTGCCTGCATCAGCCCCCCAAAGTACTGGGATTACAGGCATAAACTATTACACCCACCCCAATCTGTTAAACTTAGTTGTAAGATCTCTCAGTGCCTCAGAATTTCTTCCTTTATGGATTATTTCTTCCATCCTTTATAGAATACAAAACTTTCTTTTTTATAAATTGGTGTATCAAGTGACATATAATGGTCTCTTTTATTTGCAAGGACATATATATGCAGCACAGAAAGTTTAGGTAGAAAGAAGACAAATAGAGCAGAAAGTGCTACATTGCCTCTCTTTTCTAGGTAAGTGACATGAGGGAGAGTTGGTTTTAGCTTCCCCTAATAGATGCCATATGGAAAATTCTAAGGCAAGCTAATTAATTCCTTGGTCTTCTCACCAATTTGTATGGTCCTTAACTTACCATCTACCTCTGTTAAATCTTCTAAGTGTCAGTGCTGGTGCTAACTGCTCCAGTCCAAGTGAAGCCTAGCTTACTCCACCAGACACTTAGGGTCCCTTGAGCTGAATGTGCCATACTTTCAAATCATGAGAATGTTGTCTGTGATTTTATGTTAGAAGTCTTCTAGTTTTCTTATGGAAATACATAGGATTCTACAGGAAATATCACAGCTTTATCATTTGTTTATTAGAGATGCCATGCCACTTCACTAGTATGTGGGAAATGGTGACCAGCTTAGTGGTATCTTCCAGGTTTAAATTAGAAAGCAAAACAAAAGAAGAATTTTACACTTCCCTTTAGTCAGCTTTGAATTTCAATACTAACTGCTAAAAATATGTACTATTATTTACTTCATTAGGAGCCACATATTGACTACCATGTCTAGGAGCTTCCACTTTGTAATTATTGGCCACTATTATAATCCAGCTGTTGGCATGGAGTCTTTGCCAGCTGGGCCGGCAGAATCCAAACTGCATATGGAGTCTTAAATTTCATAAGAATTTTTATCATATTGTAATAATATAGTGTAATGTGATTTTATAATTGGATCTTATCCCGGCCCGCGGGATCGTCGAAGCAGGCCCTGGAGGAGGGAGTGGGAATTTGGGGAACAAGAGACATGAGAAATGGAGACAAGACAGTGCTCTGATCAAGTCTCGTTTAATGGTGGTAATGCAATGCCTTATATACACTTGGAGGGGAAGGGGTTGGGCCAGAGGCGGAGATGATCTCATCACGGAGGGCGTGGCCAGGTAGGTATTGGTTTCTCCGGTCGGACGTCATGTTGCGCCTGCGCTGTCAGTTGGAAATTTTCCCGGGCACGGGATGGCGCCTGCGCTACAAAGTAACAATTTTCACGTGCGCGGGAAAGATGGGTGAAGAAGCAGCAGGAAGAGCGCCATCTTGTGTGAGGTATTTAATACAGGGGAAAAAGACAAATCTAGGAAGGAGGTGAGAGGTGGAAATGAATAGAGCTCAGGCATTTTTTAATCGTCAGTTATTATTTGCTATGGCCGGGGCGCGCAGCTCCGGACAGGTCCCCCTTTTTATTATTTTATGATAAGAAAACGACCCCTCGGGAACTGTGCCTGTCTTAGGTTGGGTGAACTCATCCCCACCTTCTAGACCCGTCATGGGATAAGGCAGCAGCAAGGGCGGCCCTCCTGTCTTAGGCTCCGGTGGAGATAGTGTCCTCTTACCCATCATTGACTGTCCAGTTCAGCACACAGGGGAGGTGGTCTTATTAAGGCAAATAAGACTCACCATTTTCAGTCATCTCAAGGCGATGATAATGGACCTGTATAGGTTAGGCCTGAAAGGCCTCGATTTGTTGTCTGACGAATGCCATAAGCTTATTAAGGATTATAGGCCCGAGAGTGAGGAAGAGTAGAAGAGTAAGTAAAGGACCAAGAAATGGCAGGAGATAGGGGAGAAGTCCATCGAGTCCCGTCCACAATGGATTGGCGGCCAGGCCCTTTCTGCGCTTTTCTAGCTCTTCTTGCAAAGTCTTTATCTTATCTCTGAGGATTCCGGATTTGTTGGCGTAAAAACAGCACTTTTCCTGTAAAGCCAAACAGATCCCTCCCTGTTCTGCCGTTAACAAATCTAGACCTCTTCTATTTTGGAGAACTACTTCAGCTAATGAGTCTACTTGGTCTTGTAAATCTTGTATAGTACTGGATAAAGTCTGTATATCTGAAATTAATTGGTTGGATAATTTAGTATATTGGGTTAGTGAGACTCCTAGGCCTGTGGTTGCTGTTGCAAATGCAGTGGTGATTCCTAGTCCAGCCAATAAGGGAATAAATTGTATGGCTCGTTTCGGTCTATAAATAAAATGTTCAATAGCGGGGATGGGGATAGGTTCATCTCCAGGGATGATATCAATGTCGGGGAGAAGAGTGGCCAGAACGCAAAGCCCTGTCCAATTTGTAGGTAGATAAGTGTATGCCATGTTGTTTCCACAGACGAAAACCGAGCCATTTACAGCACACAAAGGGTTAGTGGCATTGATTATGGAGGTACAGTTGTCAAACACAACATAGCCTAGATCAATTTCTTTAGGGCTATTATATGATGGCGAAAAGAGGCAAGAGGAATTAGAAAACGTCATCAGTTGAACTAAGAGGGGAGAAATAATAGCACAGGAATTATTTACCAAGGATTCATTTGAGTAATTGACATAGGATGACAAAAGGTTAGGTATAGCTAGAGGAATAGGGGGGCCCATTTTAAGACAAAGCCAACAATCGTGGGCTAGACTTGTATTGGACATTTGAAGTAAATTGTAAGTAGCATTGAGGATATCAAAAGTTTAAGCATCGAGCCTAAAATTATCTCTAAGCTCAGGCAGGGCTAAAGGGTGATATTGAAGTTCAGGATATAAAGCTTTATGAATCTCTTCTAATTTTTTCTGGACGGTTTTAATTCTTGCAATATCTAATGGGCCTCCTCCATCAGAAATATGAATGGGAGCGGTAGTGCTCCAACAAACAGGCTTTCCTTTTTGGCCGTTACAAGAAGATTGTACAAGTTTATTGGTGGATCCTAATACTTGTACGTCATTGGTACCTCCAGTTTGTGTTTTTAGTAACGTGGCCGTATAGTATGTTTTATTGCCTGATTTGCATTGTTGATAGGAGGTATAACAGGAACTATGTATAGAAGATTGGAAAGAGCTACAAGGGCATTCTAGGAGTGGCCCGCTAGGTGAGGTGTCTCTTGGGGTAGACTTACATTTCCATAACTGGTTTGGCATTAGGTAAGCTGTCTTGCCCGAGCAAGTCACCTGGGTGATTCTGTCTGACGGAGGTTCAGATATTTGTCCTCCGCTGCAGTCACAAGGCTGGCCGTATCGTTTTCGTATTAATTCTCTTGCTTTACGAGGGTCACCAAAGCCTGCATAGACTGTCACTATGCTATATAGAGCGATTATTTTCCAAAGGAATCTCATGTTAGGCTTCATTTTCTGAAAAACAAAAAGGAAGAAACTTCTCAGGGAGATTTATTTTCCCTGGACTGACAATGGTTATGATTTATTTGTCTTACCAATCTTTCAGGCAGCCATCTGGCTGCATCATTTTTTTGTGAGAAGATGCATACTGAGCCTCTTCCCCAAATTAAAACTGGATCGGGGCCATGCCATGAATTATCAAGTGGATCTTTCCATTTTACCATTGCAAACTGTTTTTGAGATTCAGGATGCCAGAAACGATCGGCAGCCGATTTTCCATGACTGTCCAAATTTAAAAAATTAAGGATAAACAGGGCATGATTGAGTATGTTTCTGGGGGTACCCTTCACAGGGTACCAGCTCCCCCCTTTTAATTTTGTGATAACAGTTTTTAATGACAGATGAGCTCTTTCTACTATACCTTGTCCTTGGGGATTTTAGGGAATGCCTGTGGTATGTTTAATTTGTAGGGTATTGCAGAATTGTAAAAAGGTTTTGGCTATATAACCAGGGCCATTATCTGTTTTGATTTGTTTGGGTATTCCTAAAATAGAAAAGCAGTGTAATAAATGAGCTATGACATGTTTGGTGGCCTCTCCTGTTTGGAGAGTTGCAATAATGAATCCACTATAGGTGTCTATGCATACATGGATATATTTTAGTTGACCGAATTCTAAGTGGTGAGTAACGTCCATTTGCCAAATTTCGTTGGGGATGAGTCCTCGGGGGTTAACTCCTAGATGGGGAACAGGTAAATACGTTATGCAGTTGGCGCATTGTTTAACTATTTGTCCAGCTTGTTCTCTGGTAAGTTTAAACATAAGCCTTAAGGTTTGGGCGTTTAAATGATGTAAGTCATGTCCTTTTTGTGCTTGTTGCAAATTGTCTGTAGTGACTGTGGCTATGGTTTTTGTTGCCGTGTCGGCTGTTGCGTTACCTTGTGTTAAAGGTCCCGGTAATCCTGAATGTGCTCTAATATGTCCAAGGAAAAAGGGAGTAGTCCTTTTTTGAATAAGTTGTTGACATTGTAAAAATAGGTTAGCTGTGTCTGAAATATGTTTAATTTGAGGCACGGTCTCTAAGAGGGGTATTGAATGAGCCAGGTAGGCGCTGTCTGTGTAAATGTTAAGTGGCTGACAAGGAAAAGCTGATAATGCTGCAATTATAGCTTGCAATTCGACTAGCTGAGCTGATGTATAAGTGGTTTGGAATTTAACGACTACATTATTGTAGGTGTAAGCGGCAAGTCCTGTGGAAGATCCATCAGTGAAAATTAGTAATGCGTCATTGAGAGGTTCTTTACTGGTAATATGGGGAAACACAAACGCATGAAGTTTGCAAAATTGAATGAGTTTGTTAGGTGGGTAATGGTTGTCAATAGTGCCAGTGTAAGAAGCGCAAGCAATTGGCCAGGTTTCCGTATTTTGTAACAGCCAATGGATGTGTGATTGAGTGTAGGGCTGTATAATGGTAGAGGGTTCTATTCCAAAGTATTTTCTACTGTTTTCTCTTCCCAAGATAATTAGATCAGCTATGGCATCATAATAAGGCAACAAAACCTTTTTAGGGGAGGAGGGCAGGTGTACCCACATAATGGGATTGTTCTGCCAGAATAAGCCAGTAGGGGTTATTATTGTGTTAAAAATAATGAATATTAATGGCTGAGAATAATCAATACTGGTAACAAACTGTGTTGCAATGGCATATTCTACCTGTTGGAGTGCTATTAATGCTCCTTTAGTAATGGACCTGGGGGATTTTGGGTTAGAGTCTCCTTTTAATATATTGAAAAGAGGTTTTAACTCTCCTGTAGTGAGTTTTAAATATGGCCGAAGCCAATTTATGTCTCCCAGTAATTTTTGGAAATCATTTAAAGTTTTTAAATGATCACGACGTATAACGGCCTTTTGATTAATGATTTTGGGTCCATTAATTTGAAAACCAAGATAGGTGTATGAATCTTGTAATTGTACTTTTTCTGGGGCTATTTGTAGTCCAGCTGCTGTTAACTCTTGTTTGAGTTGGGCAAAGCACTGTAAGACTTGTTCGCCAATTTCTCCTGCTATTAAAATCTCATCCATATAATGTATAATATACATTTGTGTCCATGTTTTTCTGACTGGCTCTATAGCAGCAGCTACATATTTTTGACACAAGGTAGGACTATTGGCCATACCCTGAGGTAAGACTTTCCATTGATAGCGCTTCATTGGTTGTCTAAAATTTGTAGATGGAAGACTAAAGGCAAATCTTTTTTGGTCAGCAGGGTGAAGGGGAATTGTAAAAAAGCAGTCTTTAAGGTCAATAATGATTTTAAAATATTTTTGAGGAATCGCAACTGGTGAAGGCAATCCCGGTTGTAAGGCACCCATAAGGATCATAGTGATATTTACTGCTCTTAAATCTTGTAAGAGTCTCCATTTGCCAGACTTCTTTTTAATAACAAAAATAGGTGTGTTCCAAGGAGAATTACTTTCTACAATATGTCCTGCTACCAGTTGTTCCTGCACTAACTGTTGGGCAGCACTTAGTTTATCATTGAGTAAAGGCCACTGATCAACCCAAACGAGCTCATCTGACTTCCAAGTAATGGGGTCAGCGCACCCTTGGGGTGCAGGTATGTCAGTGGCCTGAGCTAAAAATTTCCAAACCTCTTTTTATCAAGTTGTCCTGAAACCAGTATAGGCTGTGAAATACCGTTTTCTCCTTTTCCAAGACCTTTACCAGGGGTGTATCCTTGAGTTAACATTTGTGCAGTAACTATATCATTTGGACTACACATTATAATTTTCATTTGAGAAAGCAGATCTCGCCCCCAAAGGTTAACAGGTAGGTGAGGGATAACAAATGGCTTAATAAGGCCTGAATCGTTTTCCTTATCTGTCCATGTTAGGTATTTAGAACTTTGTTTAGGATTACTGCCTTGCCCAATTCCTCTTAAGTGAGTTAAAGTCTCTGTGGTAGGCCAATGAGAGGGCCAATCTTCTTGTTTAATGATAGTTACATCAGCCCCTGTGTCTATTAGCCCAGTGAATGCCTTCCCGTCTAACCATAAGGTTAGAGAGGGTTTTGGATTTGTCATCGGTTGCACCCAATATATCTCTGATGATCTGAAACCTTTTATATTTTTATTAGAGGGTTGGATATCATTCCCTGTTTTAACTAAGGGTAGTAAAACTAACTGTGCTATTCTAACCCCTTGAGGGACAGTAATAATGTTGTTAATAGCTCTAGCCATGATTTTAATTTCCCCTTCATAATCATTATCGATAACTCCAGGAAGGACTTGTAAGCCTCTCATGGTGACACTACTTCTTCCTAAAAGTAGCCCAAAAGTGTTAGGTGGTAAAGGTCCATATATACCGGTGTTTAAGGTTTGTGGTCCCATTTCAGGTGTTAGTACTGTGTGGGAGGTGGAACTGAGGTCCAGTCCTGCACTTCCTGGGGTTGCTCTACTAAGCTTTGAAATGGATTGCTGTTGCTGGCTGGAACAAAGCTGACTGCCCCATATGCTTGTTTCGGGGCCTGGGGCTGGCCCCTCATCCCGTTTCCCTGCCTGGGGGATAAAGGATTTCCCTGACTGTCAGTTTTAGATTTACATTCGTTTGCCCAGTGCCTTCCTCTTTTACACCTTGGGCAAAGGCCTGGAATTTTTGCTTCTGGATTTTTATTTTGGTTTTCATGGCAATCTTTTGCAAAGTGTCCCCTTTTACCGCACTTAAAACATCCCCCTTTATCTTTACCTTTGTTAATGAGGAAGTCTCTTACTGTTTGGCGCTAAAGGCGGCGGCCATTGCTAGGCCTTGTTGATATGAGGGCCCGATATCTGAACAAAGGCGAATGTATTCTGTTAAATCCGTTTTCTTTCGATAAGGTCTGATTGCCGCTTGGCAGGCGGGGTTAGCGTTTTCATAAGCTAACTGTTTAACATAATCTACACCCGTTTCTGCATTTCCAAATATTCTACTTGCCGTGGTCATAAGTCTATGCACAAAGTCTGAAAATGGCTCATCGGGTCCTTGTTTGACCGCTGTGAGCGAGGCCCCTGGATCTCCTTTAATGGGAAGTTTTCTCCAGGCTTTTGTAGTGGCAGCCTGGATTTGTGAGAACAATCCAGGATCATATTGCATTTGGGCCCGAGTGTCTGCATAGTTACCTGAACCAGTTAACATATCAAAATCCCAACCGTTTCCTGCCTGTTGATTTCTTTTAGCTGTATCTCTACAATTTTCAAAGAACTCTGACTTCCAAATTAAATGGTCTCCCCCAGAAAGGACTGCCCTAACTAAGGTATTCCAGTCTGTAGGAGTGAGCCAATTATCGGCTACAGATTCTACTATAGCAAGAGTATATGGAGCAGTAGCCCCATACTGAGAGGCAGCAGTCTTTAACTCTTTTATAATAGTAAAGTCAAACCCAGTATGATGTCTCCAAGCCTGTCCCTGTTCATCTATGGTTTCAGTGACTGGAAAAATGTCTTTGGGGGAGGAGTCTTCTCTATGTCGGCTAGCAACCAACCCCCCTCTTGGAACATGTTGTCCAGGCCGCTGAGGTGGGCGCAAGGAACCCTCCATAGCGTCTGAGTTGGGTATTTTTTCATTTCCTGTCTTTAGCTTTTGGAGCCTAATTATCAATGATTGATGTAACTCTTCAAGTTTAATTTGTTCTTCTAGTTGAGCAATTTTTTGTTTTAATTCTTCTTTGGGATCTATTGCTGCCATAACAATGGGCGCAGAAGCCTCATTATGTGTCTTATTATATGGGGGCGGGTATGAAGTAAAGGGAGGCAAATCAGGGTTGTGATATTTAGCTGCCTCTTCCTCTAAATCATCCCAATTTATGTCTGATTGATTAGGCTTATTAATTTCCTCCTCTTTTTGAAGCATCTGTAAAATTGGGTATTTTTTTGGTTTGTTTTCGTGTGGCATTTCTTTATCTGTTACTGAAGGAGACTTAATTTCCTCATGATCACTTTCAAGGGAAATGAGATCCTCCTCCATACCTTGCGGAGGCTTTGTGAGGTTAGAGCGGGAGCTAACCTTTAAAATATGCTCTGTCTGAGCGACCGCAGCCATGACTTGTGGATCGGCCTCCTTCTTATCTATTAAATCTCTAATGAGGTTCCAATAAGAGAAGGCGGTCACAGGAATTTTTTCTGGCCCAAAAGTATTATAATAGTCCTGAAAACAATCCCCTACTCTACGCCATCTTTTAATATCAATAGTTCCTTCCTGTGGGAACCAAGGGCAAGTGTCTTTTACAAAATCAAAAAATTTAAACAAATCATTACCTTTAACCTTTACTCCTCGTATCTTTAAAGCCTCTTTTAATTGTCCTACATAGATTTGATGTTGACTTAATTCTTGTCCCATTTCAGACGCACCACTTACCTTCGATTCAGACACGGCAGGTTCCCGCGGTGATTGGAAGAGTTTAATTTCTTTTGTCTTTGTCAGCGGTCGACCGTCCTTTGGCGTCCTCTTCCTCACGGAGACCCTCGTTTCCAGGTCCCTATTCGGGCGCCACGTATCCCGGCCCGCGGGATCGTCGAAGCAGGCCCTGGAGGAGGGAGTGGGAATTTGGGGAACAAGAGACATGAGAAATGGAGACAAGACAGTGCTCTGATCAAGTCTCGTTTAATGGTGGTAATGCAATGCCTTATATACACTTGGAGGGGAAGGGGTTGGGCCAGAGGCGGAGATGACCTCATCGCGGAGGGCGTGGCCAGGTAGGTATTGGTTTCTCCGGTCGGACGTCATGTTTCGCCTGCGCTGTCAGTTGGAAATTTTCCCGGGCACGGGATGGCGCCT
>NW_022161544.1:0-14055 GCF_008728515.1 Papio anubis
ATGTACACTGTAAGCACCCACACCGTGAACATTCTGCTCTCCTGTGACTGTATTCACAGGTCACAAGGACAAAACTTCTCCATAGTAGCATATATATATATATATTTTAACATGACTTCCACTCATCTGAAAGTCACAGATGTGGCTTTTCCTTCATAAAAAGATCCAAATGATACACAAGCCAGGTTTAATAAACACATTGGTCCAGGTGGGAAAATGACCCCTCAGTCTCCCTCCCCTCAAAGACCAGGGCAGCCAGGAAACTGCGCTCTCCAGTAAATGACAACCGGCAGGATTCCCTAAATAAGCAGCCGGAAGATTCCCATCTCACAGAGCGCGCCTTTCAAGACTCAAGATGTCCCCGCTCCCTGAATGTCCTACAAAGAACAGACTACCCAACTGAGGACTGAGGCAGTAAAGAAACATGTTTTTGGCCGGGTGCGGCGGCTCACGCTTGCAATCCCAGCACTTTGGGAGGACGAGGCAGGTGGATCACAAGGTCAGGCGATCGAGACCATCCTGGCTAACACGGTGAAACCCCCGTCTCTACCAAAAATAAAAAAATTAGCCAGGTGTGGTAGCGGGCACCTGTAGTCCCAGCTACTCGGGAGGCTGAGGCAGGAGAATGGCGTGAAGCTGGGAGGTGGAGTTTGCAGTGAGCCGAGATCGTGCCACTGCACTCCAGCCTGGGCGACAGAGCAAGACTCTGTCTCAAAAAATTAAAATAAATAAAATGTAAAATGTTTTCAGCAAATAGCATCATCGACCCCCAAATGAGAGGTACCGTTTTCATTCTAGGAGGGAAACACTACAAAGTACGTACATTTTAGCCCCGTAAGTGAATTATTTGGGCGTTCCTGTGTCCGCTATCACATGCAACACATCACCTCAAAAGGCAAAGTTCTATAAGTCACATCCAAGGAGGGGAAAAATCATTCTAAGTTTTAGCAATCCAGTAAGAACCTGATCCAGAGAAGCCTACTTGTTCCAGACTCTAAGCAGCAATATATTGCTACAATGTAATGAAAACAAAGGGATGATAAAGAAAATTTCAATGCTAATAAAAGACAAAAACGTAATTGGATTTATTCTACTCCAGACAGAGCAGCCGGGCAGGTCACCCATACGTTATGAACGTTGCTGTTTATCAGGCAGGGTCCAAACTCTGTCAACAAGGCTTGACAGCAAGGGCGTGATCTCCACTCACTGCAAGGTCCGCCTCCCAGGCTCAAGCGATTCTCTTCAGCCTCTGGAGTAGCCGGGACTACAGGTGTGCAGTCATCACGCCCAGCTAATTTGTGTGTTTTCAGTAGAAGCGGGATTTCACCAGGTTGCCCAGGCTGGTTCCCTGGGTCTCAAGCTCCCAGGCTCAAGCAATCCACCCGCCTCGGCCTCCCAAAGTGCTGGGATTACAGGCGTAAGCCATCACGCCCGGCCCTTTTTTTTTCTTTTCTTTTTAAGTGATTAATGTGCTTCAGAGTCTTGTAGGCATTAATTAAAAAAAAAAAAAAAAAAAAAAAAGAACAAGCAAATTCTGTAAGGGAAATAAACCATAAACACGTTTTACTTCTCAAAACTCACAACTGAAATGCTAAGAATAAATGTATTTTATTCACAGAAGCAGCATTCTTAAAGTTCTGTAAAAGGGATACCATGGACAATTCACCATTATCACAGACGAGCGCAGGACTGCTCAGATTCAGAACACATTCTCAGGCCCTTTGCCTTTCCTCAATGTAAACATTTTATTCTGTCTTTCTTCGAATTCAAGTATCTTTGCAAGGGAGTTGAAGAAAACTGCATAGCTGATTTTAAAACTTCAATGCTTTTCTCAATGTTCACACTTGATGCATTTTACTGGACTACATCGGTAAGCTTTTTTGCATCGAGCATAAATGTTCTTGTAAGTAATAGCCTTTTCTCTTTTCTATACAAAGATCTATAACTTAAGCTAGTAAACTGGGTATTTTCACAAAGATTTCCGCACAATTCCCCAGCGGCACAGATTTTTAGCAAAATAAAACCATTATCTTCCACAATCAAATAAGCAAGCATAGGAAACTGCACAGTGAAAATAACCATTCCATTGCCTTATATAAACACAAATGAGAAAGTAGGAGTATGCTGGTGTCAGTATTGCCATATGCCAACGATGAAGCAGAAGACAGTTCCTCACTGCTATGACATATGAAACCAAGCAATTTCAACGCCCAGCCCGCCGTTGAAACAAAGTAAACGAAAGGAGGGACCGTGGTGGGGCACCTGATAGCCACAGTCCAGGAAAGAACAGCTAACATCTTCATGGAAACCAAACATACTCGAGATCCTGATTCTTTAAAACACAGTCTGCCCAGTACTAACCCGTGAAGCTCCCACGCATCAAGATTGCTATAACCACAGAGGTGTTTTTCCAGGCCCTAAAAATCACGGACATGACATACACAATGTTTTCTAAACACTCAATGCAGCCGCTAATTTGTTAAATGTGCTGTGATACTGGAGGTCCGGTGCAGGACCGGGTAAAGTGTCGCTGGCTACTCCGTCCTGGTACCAATGCTTTGTATGTGCAAAACCTGCTGTTACAATTTACTGGGCTTAATGTGATTCAGTCCACTTCCAGAAGAGACCTAAGACATTTACTTAATTCCACTATTGTGATTCTCAGGTTCACTTTCACGAGGACTGCTCTGTCCACGGTGACAGCGGAGGGAAGACCCAGAAAGGGGCCTGGGAGATGGTGTCACAACTGCATCCGCCTGCTGGCTCCGCACAGCAAGCAGACATGAAGAAGCTAGAAGGGCTCATACTACACCTCATATCACAATACTCAACTTCACTTAGCCAAAATAAAAGCCGAAAAGCAAAGCTACTCCAGGGCCTGATTCCATGCTAACTGGAAACATGAAATATTTAGAAGACAAAGCCATTGTGAGTGCAAGTAATATACACATAAAACACTGGTTTCATTAAAACCTAGCTCCCAAGTGACAAGCTTTTATAAAAAGTGTACCCTCATGAGGATCGTGATACATTAACTGATATTCAAATGAAGGGACTGGTAAACTTCAGGGCATATGATTTCTGCCACAATAATGAGGAGCAGTGAGAGAGAAGAGCTAGGACTGCTGTGCTGAAGCTGTCCTAGGACTGAAATTCAGTTTGCCAAAAACAAAAACACAGGAGCCTGCTGTCAACTTCGATAGCAAGCTCTGCTTGAGAGCCAAGATGTTGGGGTTGCAAAGGAGCTTCTCCTGTATGGGCACGGTGATCCTTGCAAAACATAGCTCAGCATCATCAAACCAGGAAAGAACACAAGCCTTCCAGACATGAAATCCAAGAGCAGAAGGCAGCAGAGTCCAAGCTTGCTCAGCAGAACTGTCTGGACACAGCACAGAGGACGCCACAGGGAGGGCAGGGCAAGCAACAGCAGCTTCCATCTCTCCGCAAGCAGGGCCTGAGCCAGGGACGCAGTCTCCTCCAACCTGACAAGGAGGCACGAAGAGCCACAGAGAAGTCAATTCAGGGTCATTTTCAGAAAGGGGCAACAATGAGAAAATCTGGTCTTACCCACCCCCCACCCACCACGTAACAGCCACCAAGACGGCGCCTGTCACGCTCCCCAACCCCTCTGCAGATGCTCTTCCTGCACCTGCCGTCTCCGTGCTGCTCCTGAGGCCCCACCTCCAGCTGCCATCCACTAGTGACCAGGAATTCACCTTGTCCGGGAGAAGCAATGCAGAGTTCCTGTACAGGCTTGTTGGCCGAGAATCTAACTGCACCGTCCGGGACTCCAGATGTGCTGGGTACCAAGGAAAACGCTCGGCGTCTGGCATTTGCGTAAACGGTATCAGTGGGTTCTCCTGGGACTCCCAGGGAGCCGCACGAGGGACGGAGCTGTTGCCCTGTTACCCCGAGCCAAAGCAAGGCTGAGAGGTACACACCACAGGCCACATCACACTCGAGCACCGACTCTTGACAGTTGCTCGTTTGTGTGTTAAGAGTTCAGGGTACAGGCGACAGACAGACCTGATCTCAGCCATGGGACAACAGTGACTGCCCACAAGTCCCGTATCTTAAGCCCCGACTTCTGCTCCATCCAGCCTTCCTTCAGGAACAATGCCTAATTCACAGTGCTGCTATGAACGCTTAAGTCAGCACGTGACATACACAACCAGATTCATTGCACCAGCTTTCTACAACAAGTTAATACAAACCAGGCTTATCATTGAGACTGAACATTAGGAACAGAAGATCAGGCCAGCGATGGTGGCTCAGACCTGTAATCCCAGCACAAGTTACGTATTGCTACATGCATGCCTACAGCATGCACGTGTGTAGGACACATATGAAGTGTACATACCTATACACTGTAAATACATGCACAGAAATACACGTAGGATGGGTACACCACATACAAACATGTACATTTATACAGTACACATATACCGACCCGAACAGGTCAAGAGTATTAACACTCGCGGAAAGGCTCCCAGTCTCTACCTAAGGAATTTTTCAAACAAAGCAGCGGAAGGGCATAACCAGCTCTCCTCAGATCAGCCTGACTCCTTGAAGTTCAGAGGGTTTCCTAATGCAGTACATCACGTCACAACTGGACTACCATGAAGAGCTCCTTAAAATTAAAATGTGTCTCTCACAGCCAGCCCTTTGAGACAAAGCCTTATTTCAACTCCATTTCGACTCTAATTCTGACTCATGCCTGGCATTCTTCTACATTAAATGTCCCAGGTGAGGCCAGCCCTTCAGGTCAGCTTTCTCGGTGAGCCATGCCCGCAAACGCAAATCCACCACAGCAGGTGATCCCCCCACCCAGCCACTCTGCATACCTTCAGTACCTCTACCTGCCCGCCTGTTTCCCTTTAAATCTCAGCTGCAAAATCAAACCAAACAGCCTGCTTGCGTCTGAAAGTTACCACATCCACATCCAACTTCAAATGAGACACGGCATGATGTCACGAACAAGGCCACTGCTGACAAAACAGAAAGTCTTCTGCGAACAAGAACGAGTTTCTAGGAATACAAAAGTCAAGGAAATTTACTTCACATATTAAAAGCTGTCAAGGGTCCTCATCAAAAGTGTACTTAGAGGTTTTCCTTTCAAGTTATTTTGGAAGATTTTTAAGTTGCAATACTTAAAAGCCTCTGGGAAAAGAAAGGATACAGGTATCTGGAAGATTTATACTAAATGATTTTCATGTCTTTTTGAGAAAGTTAAATAAGATCAGCCTTGAAGTAACGGGTTCCACTACTCTGAGGCTGTGGATGGAATCCACAACACCACGAGACAATTGAATAAACAGCAAGGCTGCACACACAGGACACAGGCAGTGAGCCAGCCTGACATCTGGTCAGTTCTACCTAAATTTCCTGCCCAGGCCCCACTGAGATGAAAAACCTGCCCTTTAGAAGCCTTCAATCCCCACCTTTCAAAATCTAATCCTCTTCAACTGAGGCCCAAGTCCAAAAAAATCCACTGACATCTTAGCCCGCCTTTTAGCCAGCTGTCCCCTAGCCTTTTGGCACCAGGGATGGGTTTCCTATGGGAAGACAATTCTTTTCTCTGGGTGGTGGTTTTGTGAATTGCAACTGTTCCACCTCAGGTCAGTCATCTGGATCCTCATAAGGAGCACCTCCCGATCCCTCACATGAAGTTTACGCATAGGTCCCAGCCAGGAGCAAACAATTCAGCTTATGATAGGACCCCAGAACCCAGGAGAACATGCGGCTTTCGAGAGGGTCCCTGCGCCTAGGAGAACAGGTATTAAATGAGTTGGCAAAGCCAAAATCCACCGGATCTGCCACTCCAAAACCAACATACACCACTGCCCAATATTGATGTGGAGCTGCACATGGAAGTCCTGAGGCCCAGCTTTCACTGACTACAGCCAGATGCCACTTCTGCAAGAACCAAGCACGTGCCTAAAGATAACCCGTGATGACCCAGGAGAGCAGCTTTGAGCAGAGACAAAGGTGAAGGAGAGGCACATGGGCCAGGCGCTGTGTGCCTGCCTTTGTGACTCACTGAGATTGCTGACCTCTGGCCCTTGGTGTCCCATTCCCATGGAGGAGGCCCCCAAATCCCTGCCTCCCTTCTCAGCACTGACTGAGGTGCACCCCAGAAGCCAACCCAGGGCTGAGATCGTTTAAATCCCGTTAGCCAGTGCACAATCTTGCCATTAAAACAAAAACAAAATATCAAGTATGCAGACAGGAAAAGAAAAATATGTGAATCCTCCCTGATTCAATGCCATTTATAACGTGAATAGAAAAAATTGTGATAGTCTTTAACAACCACCAGCTTATCACGTCCTGCCGAAATGTTTTAGCTAATCAGAACACCTTTGCTCAAGCACCTGTGTAAGTGTTCAGGAAATCAGCTGACAGGTCCCAAATAACTTCGGGAGCCACGACCTGACCCCCACTCACGGCATCACCGGCCTCCAGAGGAATGAGCTCTGGACACCTTCTCAAAATGTGGCGGAGGAACAGGAACAAGGGTAGCCCCTCAACTCCCACAAACAAGCCTGACCCCTGAGGAGCCCAGAGAATGCAGCAAATGTTTGTTTAGATGCTTTCCCACTGTCCTTGTCAGAGCAAACATTCCCATCCCATACCCCAGTGTTTAACCTCCCTGGGATACCAGCAGCCAGCCAACCCTCAACAAGCTGGTGAAACAGAGGCCAAGCTGACAGGAGGCCCCTCTCCATTCCCCTACTGAATTCCTCAGACACGGATGTTCCCAAACACATACACCTCCAAGTATTCCACACCTGGAGAACATTCAAACAACAGACGCTGCAAAGATGTTCTCTAAAGAGAAACTCCGTTTCTAACTTCCCTTAGGGAAAATATGAGACCCAGAACTTTCCAGAAAATCAAGTGTGCTGGTGTGAAGCCACTCACCTCTGGCACTTACTAAACCTGCCTTCCTCAAGAGGTGCTCAGGATGCCTCCTCACACAGCCCCGCTGTCCACTCCAGGATGCAGGCAGCAGGTCTCATAGGCAGCCAGCACCTGGGCAGCTGGCTTAAGCAACCCCAGGGTGAAAACGCGTCCAGGCACCATTTCCCGAGCCCTCAGCAAGAAAAATAGAGGTGGACAGACTCGAGGGCTGATTCGAGGCCATGGTTTTCACAGACCCGCACAGCCTAATCCTCATCAGACATGCCTTTCTGTGGACAGAGCCCAGCTCAGGGAGAGGCCAGCACAGAGACCTTGCTGCTCCACGAGCTGGGGCCCTCCAGGGCTGCAAGTTTGTGATCACAGCTTGTGAATTTGGTTCCAGAATTCCTCCGGAATCAAAGACACACTAAACCGTAAAGCTGCCAGGGACAGCAGGCCCAGGAGCAGGCCTAGGGAGGACCAAGCAGGAACCCCACACAGCATACACGGTGCATGCTTACTCCACACATACACCGGCCACCTAATACTATACATACAAAATGCATGTATGCACTCCATACACACCCCTCAAATACACCCACTAAATATGATGCAGTACACACTCCACACCACACCCTCAAATACATACGCATACACATGAACATGCTCACTCCACCCACACCCAAATACACTCTCACCACACACGCACAAACGTGACACACGGCACACTCATTCCAGACGCCACACACTCTCACTAAGTACACAGGTGCAATACACCCCAAGTCCAGAACCTGCAGATTCCACAAGCTTTGGTTTCCCCCCACTGCTTCTCTCATCACATGAGATCCAATACAGGTGTCATTTACTGACATCTAACACCCGGGAGGCCTCCTTAGACAGAATCCGTGTGTCACAAGTCGCTTCATTCAGGCATTCATCACCAGCCTCCTAGCCACTCTCCTGTTCACGGAGAGCAGGGCCAGGACCGAGACGCTTTTCACTGGGCTTACAGATCCCCAGGCTGGCAACCCAGCGAAATCAGGGAGGGCTCGCCACGCCCTGGGAGGGAGATGTGCGTGGGCTCAAGCATGGAACATGAGTCCCTCATTTCCATACAGTGTCACCTACTACAGGCAGTGTATGGGTCAGCACCTGCATGGTATGCAGTTCTGTAAAATACAAGGGAAGCTTTTACTCCTCCCCTCTGAAACACATGAGGTCCATGGTCCCCCAATTCAACACTGGGAATCCAAATTGCGAGGACTCCTTGTCCACCTGAGGACCACCCAAGAGGATCCACACACCCGCTGGCAACAGCAGCATTCCCCGCACCTGGTCTGTGGTGAGAGCAAAGCAACCCGCACCTTTTATGAATAAAACTGGATTACCCCGACGCTGGCAGCCTGCAGTGTGTATATCGCCAAGCCCCACATCTGTGCCACTTCTGCAAGAGAACACAAGCCCTAGTCCCCAGGTTCTCAGGACGGCCTGTGAGGTGGATGCTGGCACCCTTCTCATCTCCCATATGGGAGAGGAGAGAAGGCCAGGGTCAAGGCTGGTGTATCAGGGAGGGTCGGATTCAAACCCCATCTACTCCCACAAAGCAGCCCCTTACCATTCAAGTGACTTCTATCATCAGCCTTAAATGCACCGCCAGCTATCAGCAATTCTGAGTGTTGTTCCTTGGGACGCCATAAGCAAAACATTTTGTTAGAAAGATTTTGTCAAATCTGCTTTCAAATCCTAACGGTATGAAATGATCTAATGAAAATTTGAGCTATGAAATAAAGCACATAGTTAAATGAATCTCAAAAATGACTATCGAAGGAAGCTTTACAACTTGAAGTGAAAAATATCCTCTAAATGACATCAGCCAGAATTATTCTTCAATCACATTGATCCCACATGCTTCTGTGGAATTATACAGCATCATCTCAGATATGAACTTAAAAACCATTAGCTGAATGCACATTTCAGCACAACCAAACTTCTCTGCTATAATAAGCAGCACAGGCTGCCTCCTGAGAGGGATTTTAATTCTGGGATCACAAACCATGTGCACGACGGTAAGAAGTTTCTCATGCTGGCTGTTCTCCAAGGTGCATACAGAAACACCACTAACCTCGAAGACACTCTGTGGCTTTGTAATGAGATGAGAGACTTATGTGGATGGACTACTGTAAATATTTCTCTTAAAAGTTGAGAAAACAATGCAAGGAAAGACCGTGATCAGTTTCCTTTACATTCTTAGAAAAAACTATTTTTCCTTTGGGATGATTTAAAAAGGAAAACGACATTTCCTGATTTTTAACTTTCTGTCTGAGACAGGGTCTTTGCCCCTGGTTGCACCAAGATTGAGTACAGTGGAGAATAGCAGCCTACTGTAGCCTTAAGTGATCTTCCCACCAGCCTCCCAGGAGTAGCAGGGACCATGGGCACGCACCACCACACTCAGCTAACTTTTCTGTTATACAGATGGGGTCTTGCTATGTTGTCCAGGCTGGTCTTGAACCCCTTGACCTCAAGTGATCCTCCTGGCCTTGACCTCCCAAAGATTTAGCCTAAGCGACCATGTCTTATCGGAAAATAGACATTAGAGCTAATGCATTTCTGTAAGATTTTCTACCTCTTTTCACTGGGGAAAAAGTAACTTGCCTCCAAGGGTTGGAGACAAAGCCGTTACTGCAGACAAAAGCGCTGTGCATCCCGGGAACCGCTACACCACGAGGCACGGCCGGGCACCCTGGATGCAGGAGTAACACACGAGGCTAGCACAGGTCGATGCTGGCCCTCTCCAGAAGTAGGCCCATCCTTCCTCCTCTCCTCAGCCCCCTCTCCCTTCAGGCCTCAGTGGCTGCTGACAGGGGAGAGGCCACAACTAGAGGAGGCTCTCAACTCCACCAGGGATAGGAGCTCCGGACGCTGGGGACTCAACTGCTGCCCTCTGTGCCCACCTCCTTCTGGTCCAGCCTTCTCAGGAGCCAGGCGTGGCCACTTTAACCCTCTTTCCCTTCTGTGGCTCCTACAAAAACCAGTCCAGCGAGCCCAGGCTACCTCACACTCCAGGGACACCCGGGACAGGCCCCCTCCATGTCCTCATCCAAGCTCCTGGGGCCAGAAGGGTCTTCCAATATTTCACTTTCCAGTTGAGCATCCCCAGCCTGAAATCCAAAGTGCTCCGAAAAGCATTTCCTTCGAGTGTCATGAGGAAGCTCGGAATGTTTCAGGTTTCGGAGCATTTTGGAGTAGGGACTCTCAGCCTTAATTTGAACCTCTTCAAGGAAGCCACACACTGAAGCCCCCAATGCCCACCCTACACAATACCAGCACACCCTCTGAAGTCCTCAGTAACAGATTTTCTTTCTTCATAAATAACCACAAGTCACAAACTCACACGCAACCACAGAAGGGGGTTGTGGACACCCGCACAGACGATGAAATTTAACTGTCACATTTTTACCTGGGTAATTTAAAGTCATTCCTCAAAACACACCTGTTTTACTGAGTTGCATTTTAAGGTGAACACACACAAATCATTTCAGGGAAACAAACGTCTCTTTGGGCTGCGTGTGGTTTCTTGACTCCCGTGAATAACTCAGCGTTCACCCTCACTTCTGGATAAGGGAGAAGATGCAAAGAAATCTGTTAAAACAAAGACATGAAAACAAGTTTAAGAAGGGTTTGAAAGGTTCCTCCTGTCCCCCTGGAAGGGAGATGAGGAAGCCTGGAAAGCTCACGGGGGACAGGAGCACAGCCTCCTCAGTGTGTCGTGGACACTGCCTCGCCAAGGGGAGAGGATGATGCCTGGAAGGCTCACAGGGGTGGGAGCACAGCCTCCTCAGTGCTTTCTACACTCAGCAGCTTCAGAAATTCCCGTAGAAGCAGAACACATGAGAACTGAGACTGGAACACCCCAAAGAAAGGGGACAAGGGGTCAAAAAAAGCATTCGATCATTACCAAGGAGCGCGGGCATGAAGCCGCTTCAAAGACCGTGTGAGAAGTCACTCATAGGCGTTTCAGAAAATAAGCGTAGCGCGAGGTTGCTCGATCAGCTCAAACAGGCTGCCGTCCCTCAGGCCACGAAGTCCCTGAGATGAGCCTCTCAGTGAGCAGAAGTCACTTGCATCTCTGCCAGAGAAAGTACTACAAGCCGACACATAACCTCATGAAACCTGGGCTTCAGCCCGTCGACAACAGTGAGTCTGACATGGTACATCCCTCCAGATGGTTAAACACCCCAGGGGTTCATCAGACAACCTCGAAGGGCTTTGTCTGTCCAGCCCCTTTATCCAAGTTCTGGATGATTTTTCCTAATGTACTATAAGCGGCATGTTCCAGTAGAGACGTAATTAACTGACTCTGGGTCCTCTTAATTTTGAAATTAGAAACACACTTGGCCAGGCACGGTGGCTCATGCCTGTGATCTCAGTACTTTGGGAGGCTGAGGCAGCTGGACTGCTTAAGTCCAGGAGTTTGAGTCCAGCCTGGGCAACATTGCAAAACTCCATCTCTACAAAAAATACAAAAATAAGTCAGGCATGGGGACACGTGGAACATGTGCCTGTGGGTCCTGGCTACTCAGGAGACTAAGGCAGGAGGATTGCTTGAGCGTGGGAGGTTGAGGCTGTAGTAAGCTGTGCTCACACCACTGCCTGGGCAACAAAAGGTTTTTTTTTTTTTTTTTGCCTGTCTCAAAAAACCAAAGAGAAAAAGAATTATATACCTGAGTAGCCCAAAATAAAAGAGGCCTTGTGGAACGACCTGAAACACAGCTGCAAATTCTGGCAGGGCCTCCCCTGGCTTGATTTGTGGTGAGTGTAGGACCACTCTGAAGGATAGGACCCCAGGCACCTTCCGAGACTAGACCTTACAGTACAACTTCCCTTCGCTGGACGGAACACTGGCCTTGGAGCCTGGGACACCCTGGGGCAGTGCCACCATCCCGAGGCTGCCATGGCACAAGGAGGCCCTAAGCTGTCAGGAGATTTTAATCACCAACACCACTTGTTACATGACCCAAAGATGATTAAAATCCCAGGCCCTTCAAGACTGAATGTTATCTATACTTAAATGCATTTAATCACCATATTGGGGGGTTATTCCTTTGTTTTGCTGCAAATATATCCAACTGCTGTAAAAGGAAAAGGCAATTTGTTAACGAAGCTTCTTGGAGTGTCTCAACAGGCCTCGAGGTAGGATAAAAGGCAGGACCTCCTGGCAGAAACGCTCAGCTCTGAGGTCAGGTGGAGTTCTTGAGCACCAAGCAAGGCAAAATAAGGTCGAAGACCACACCACACTTTCCTCAATCACATCTTCATTCCACCTTTCCTTCTATTTCTCACGACTTCACTGGGAGAAATTGTGCTGAAAGAAAATGGAAACACACACATACATAGGAGACCCTACAGATGCTGAGAATGGGTGCAGCCATCACAGTCCGAATGTCCTTTCAGGGCCATCTGACCTGGCTGGGATCCAAGTATCCAAGTGCAGGATTGTACGTCAGACCCGTGAAGCCAGGATTACAGCCACTGAATGGCAGTTTTCCACCCCACGGAAACCGGCCTTGTTAGGGGCTTCCTCGGGGACCACCAACGTCACGCCACCACCCGTCAACTACTTCAACTAACCTACATCATGGCAGAGGCCTCCCTAGACAGACCAGCCCTGCCCACGTCCTGCTTCATGGCAAACCCTCCAGGCAAACGTCCTTGGCCGCCTCCGGGAGGCTGTGCTCGGAAGGTGCCCTCATTTACTTCTGTGGCTCTGAGACATTTAACTAGAGCCCAACACGTTTCTTCCTGTTCACATAGTATTGAGTTAAAAGATTTTTATGAGTCAATTTTCACTGGGAAAAATACCATTTCAGGAGCCCCAGTGACCACAGTGAAAATGTTTTTACCTTCCCTTACATGACATCGGCAACGCCAGGTCCAGGAAACGTTCTGGATCTCAGATGATGGCATATCCACTCATAGTAAGTCTTGGTCTTGTTTCACAAGCTATCAAATGCTGCCCAGAGACAGGAAAAACCCCACAACGTGGCAGGGAGGGACGACCAGCATGAGTTCTAAGGCCACCCGGGTCTGCTGACAGCGTGGTGAGGGGCAAACAGTGCAGGGTCTAAGGCCAGACCGCCCGGGTCCCGCTGACAATGTGGCTTCAGGAGTTTCCTAAACCCTCTGGCTCTCCAAGTTTCATGTCAGAAAAATGCAATGATAACCGTGTCCACCTCGTTTAAAAATATATACACACACACACACACACACACGCACATATATATACCCCAAAGCTACAGCCCTATACATGTCATTAATCCTAGTTATCCTCAAGGCATTGAGCGATCAATAATGAGCCATTCCCCTGCTGCTGACCTGCCTCAGCCCCACCCTCCGGAAACCCCGCATCCACACCAGCCACACAGGATGAGGCCAGGGAAGGAGCAGGACTGTGTCTTGGGAACTTAAACTCTGGAAGCTGAGTTAAATCAGTGCCGCTCAAATCTTGTCACCAACTATCTTGTTAAATTGGGAGATTCCATCTCTCGGGATCTTGAAGGAACCTGAGGCTCTACATTGAGTGAGATGAGCACTCGTGCTGGAATGAGACGGCAGGGAAAGCAACTGAATCTAGGGCCGCAGCTGCCTGAGACTTGGGTCCCACCGGGAAAGTGGCACCAGGGCCCTCAGGACAGTGGCGGAGGTCCCAGGAGGCAAGTCCGGCGCAGAGACTCATGGACCCAAAGATTGCTCCAGGGCCAGGAGGGGCTGTTGCGCTGACAGCCACGAGGCAGGCAGCCTTCCACCTCCTCCAGCTGCCGTCCGGCAGGCAAGGAGGACAGTGCCCAGACCACCCCGGGGCTCCCCCAGCCTGCCAGGCTGGTACTCTTACTCCAGCCACTGACAAGAGTCCCCATGTTCCAAGCTAGGTTGAAACAGTGCCTCAGGCCTCGGGGCACATGCACCCCCCTGCAGGGCCACTCCTACCCAACACCTGGGGATGGCTATTCCCACACATCCCCAACTCACAGCAAAACTTAAAAATGAAAGTCGGAAGATAGAGCCAGGAAACCAATGCTCAAGAAGCAACTCCAGGGTGACTCTTCCTAGAGCTATTGCTATTGAACATCTTTAAAAACATTTCCAGGGTGACTT
>NW_022161545.1:0-2396 GCF_008728515.1 Papio anubis
CACGAAATACAGATGTAACTCTGTATTTCGTGGATCTCTTTGCTAGCCTTATTTCTGTGGAATCTGAGAACAGATATTTCGGATCCGTTTGAAGACTATAGGGCCAAAGGAAATATCCTCCGATAACAAAGAGAAAGAAGATGTCTGGGAAACTTCTTTGTGTTCTGTGAAATCATCTCACAGAGTTACAGCTTTCCCCTCAAGAAGCCTTTCGGTAAGACACTTCTTGTCAAATTCGCAAAGTAATATTTGGTAGCCCATAGAGGGCTACGGTGAAAAAGAAAATATACTCCGATGAAACCTGGAAAGAAGCTTTCTGAGAATCTGCTTAGTGTTCTGTTAATTCATCTCACAGAGTTACATCTGTATTTCGTGGATCTCTTTGCTAGCCTTATTTCTGTGGAATCTGAGAACAGATGTTTCGAATCCCTATGAAGACTATAGGGCCAAAGGAAATATCCTCCGATAATGAAGAGAAAGAAGCTTTCTGAGAAATTTCTTCGGGTTCTGTGGAATCATCTCACAGAGATACAGCTTTCACCTCAAGAAGCCTTTCGCTAAGACAGTTCTTGTGGAATTCGCAGAGTGATATCTGGAAGCTCATAGAGGGCTATGGTGAAAAACGAATTATCCTCAGATGAAATCTGGAAAGAAGCTTTCTGAGAAACTGCTTAGTGTTCTGTTAATTCATCTCACACAGTTATATCTGTATTTCGTGGATCTCTTTGCTAGCCTTATTTCTGTGGAATCTGAGAACAGATATTTCGAATCCCTATGAAGACTATAGGGCCAAAGGAAATATCCTCCGATAACAAAGAGAAGGAAGCTTTCTGAGAAACTTCTTCGGGTTCTGGTAAATCATCTCACAGAGTTACAGCTTTCAACTCAAGAAGCCTTTCGCTAAGAGAGTTCTTGTGCAATTGGCAAAGTGATATTTGGAAGCCCATAGAGGGCTATGGTAAAAAACGAAATGTCCTCAGATGAAATCTGGAGAGAAACTTTGTGAGAAACTGCTTAGTATTTTCTTTATTCATCTCACAGAGTTACATCTGTATTTCGTGGATCCCTTTCCTAGCCTTATTTCTTTGGAATCTGAGAACAGATTTTTCGGATCCCTTTGAAGACTATAGGGCCAAAGGAAATATCCTCCGATAACAAAGAGAGAAGATGTCTGGGAACCCTCTTTGTGTTCTGTGAAATCATCTCAGAGTTACAGCTTTCCTCAAGAAGCCTTTTCGTTCAAGACAGTTCTTGTCGAATTGGCAAGTGATATTTGGAATCCAAGAGGCCATGGTGAAAAAGGAATATCCTCCGATGAAGCCTGGAAAGTGAAGCTTGAGAAACTGCTTTATGTTCTGTTAATTCATTCAGAGTTACATCTGTATTTCTGTGATCTCTCACAGCCTTATTTGTGGAATTGAGAATAGATATTTCTGTATCCCTGTGAAGACTATAGGCCAAAGGAAATATCCCAGCGGATACTGCAGAAAGAAGCTTCTGAGAAACTTCTTCGGGTTCTGTAAAATCATCTCACAGAGTTACACAGCCTAAAAAGCCTTCGCTAAGAGAGTTCTGTGAAACGGCAGAGTGATATCTGGAAGCCCAAGCACAGGGCTATGGTGAAAAAGGGAAATATCCTCCTGGCTGAAATTCTGGAAGAAGCTTTCTGGAGAAAATACAGAAGTTCTGTTAATTAGATCTCACAGAGTTACAACTGTATTTCTTTTGGATCTCTTTGCCAGTCTTTATTTCTGGAGGAATCTGAGAATGAGATATTTAGATCCCTTTTGAAGACCATAGGCCAAAGGAATATCCTCCATAAATCTAAGAGAAAGGCTTTCTGATCAACTTCTTGTGTTCTGTGAAATCACCCCACAGAGTTACAGCTTTCCTCAAGAAGTCTTTCGGTAAGACAGTTATTGTCGAATTGGCAAAGTGATATTTGAAACCCATAGAGGGCTACTGCGTGAAAAGAAATATCCTCCTGGCTTTTAGCCTGGTTAGTGCTTCATAAAACCGCTTAGGTCTCTGTTAATTCATCTCAGTTACATCTGTATTTCAGGATCTCATGCCAGCCTTTATTTCTGTGGAATCTGAGCAGAACAGATATTTCAATCCTATGAAGACCATAGGCCACAGGAAATATCCCTGAGCACAGAACAAAGAGAAAGAAGCTTCGAGAAACCCTTTGTGTTCTGTGAAATCATCCCACAGAGTTAAAGCTCTTTCCCCTCAAGAAGCCTTTCACAAGAGAGTTCTTGTGGACCACAGAGTGATATCTGTGGAAGCCCACAGAGTGGGGCTATGGTGAAAAGGAAATATCCTCAGATGAAATCTGGAAAGAAGCTTTCTGAGAAACAGGAACCCTCTGACTTGGAACCTCTCTCAATGTTTAT
>NW_022161545.1:12915-14046 GCF_008728515.1 Papio anubis
GATCTCTTTGCTAGCCTTATTTCTGTGGGATATGAGAATATATATTACGGATCCCTTTGAAGACTATAGGGCCAAAGGAAATATCCTCCGATAACAAAGAGAAAGAAACTTTCTGAGAAACTTCTTTGTGTACTGTGAATTCATCTCACAGAATTACAGCTTTCCCCTCCAGAAGATGTTCTCTACGACAATTCTTGTGGAATTTGCAGAGTGATATTTGGAAGTCCTTAGAGGGCTCTGGTAAAAAAGGAAATATCCTCAGACGAAATCTGGAAAGAAGCTTTCTGAGAAACTACTTAGTGTTCTGTGAATTCATCTCACAGAGTTACAGCTTTCCCCTCATGAAGCCGCTCGTTAAGCCTGTTCTTGTGGAACTCGCGAAGTGATATTTGGAAGCCCATGGAGGGCTATGGTGAAAAGGAAAATATCCTCGGAGAAAAAATTAAAAGAAGCTTTCTGAGAAACTGCTTTGTGATGTGTGACTTCCACTCAGGGATTTACATCTGTATTTCGTGGATCTCTTTGCTAGCCTTATTTCTGTGGAATCTGAGAACAGATATTTCGGATCCCTTTGAAGACAATAGGGCCAAAGGAAATATCCTCCGATAACAAAGAGAAAGAAGCTTTCTGGGAAACTTCTCTGTGTTCTGTGAAATCATCTCACAGAGTTACAGCTTTCCCCTGAAGAAGCCTTTCGCTAAGACAGTTCTTCTGGAATTGGCAAAGTGATATTTGGAAGCCCATAGAGGGCTATGGTGAAAAAGGAAATATCCTCAGATGAAATCTGGAAAGAAGCTTCATGAGAAACTGCTTAGTTTTCCCTGAATTCATCTCACAGTGTTACAGCTTTCACCTCAAGAAGCCGCTCGCGAAGCCTGTTGTTGTGGAATTCGCAAAGTGATATTTGGAAGCCCGTAGAGGGCTATGGTGAAAAAGAAAATATCCTCCGAGAAAAACTGGAAAGAAGCTTTCTGAGAATCTGCTTTGTGATGTGTGACTTCACTCACAGAGTTACATCTGTATTTCGTGGATCTCTTTGCTACCCTTATTTCTGTGGAATCTGAGAACAGATATTTCGGATCCGTTTGAAGAATATTGGGCCAAAGGAAATATCCTCCGATAACAAAGAGA